>NC_061113.1:61317220-61335430 GCF_002878395.1 Capsicum annuum | reverse complement strand
AATTTTGACTCTAACTCTAACATATATATTCTAACTCTAACTCTAATATATATCTCTTCCGTACTTTTTAAATTGTTGTTCTCTGATACCATTTGTAGGGGGGTGCGCGGATTTAATAGGTATAATAAATTTAGTGTTGAATGAGAGATGAGATAATTTAGGGTTTAAATATTCATTAATAACTTAAGGGGCTCGAGGAAGAAAGGTGACATTGAAAAGACAAGATTACTCAATGAGATTTTTGAGTTATCCAAGAAATATTTTTTACCACCTTTAGTAGTACTATTTTATCTCTTAATCTTCTTTCAGACAGAAGTTTACTTTAAAATTAAAAAAAAAAATCCAAAAAGATATGTCATCTATTGCAACAGATATCATATCTTTTTGAATAAATACAATAGCTCAGTCATCTATAATGATAGAGAAAATGTCCATTTCATAGGGTCATTAGGTATGTCATCTTTTACAACAGATATCAATATTTGTTTGAAAATTTTCAATAGCTCAGTCATTTGTCACAACAGATGCAAATATCTATTTGATAATTAAATCAGATATGTCATCTGTTGTAATAGATATGAACATCTATTTGAAAAATTCCAATAGCTCAGTCATTTGTTGCAACAAATTTTATTGCAATTGATTTAGGTAGAACTAGGGATGAATGAGTTCATAGGGTCAACTATAACATCAATCAATTCTTTGCAATTGTATGGTATTGGCATTGCGTTCATCCTGACCTGAGTCATCGATCAATCACTTTGAGTTGAAAAGATTCTCATTAACATAATGTTAAGATAGTACCTAAATTAATTTTGGTATAACTAGGGATAAATGAGTTCATAGATTCAATTACAACTTTAATTGACTCTTTGCAATTGCATGGTGTTGTATTGCGTTTATCTCGACCCAAGTCATTGATCAATCACTCTAAGTTTAAGAAATTCTCATTAGCTTAATGTTAGGCTAGTACCTAAATTGATTTTTGTAGAACTAGGGATGAATGAGTTCATAGGGTCAACTACAACATCAATTGAGTCTTTGAAATTGCATGGTGTTGGTATTCTATTCATCTCAACTCGAGTCGTTGATCGATCACTCTGAGTTGAAAAGATTCTGATTAAATTAATTTTAAGAAAGTACCTAAATTAATTTTTATAGAACTAGGGATGAATGAGTTCATAGGGACAACTACAACATCAATTGAGTCTTTCTAATTGTATGGTGTTAGTATTGCGTGCATCTCGACCTGAGTCGTTGATCAATCACTTTGAGTTAAAAAGATTCTCATTAACTTAATGTTAAGATAGTACCTAAATTTATTTTGGTAGAACTAAGGATGAATGAGTTCACAGGGTCAAATACAACTTCAATTGAGTCTTTGCAATTGCATGGTGTTGGTATTGCGTTCATCCCAACCCGAGACATGATCGATCACTCTGAGTTGAAAAGATTCTCATTAACTTAATATTAATCTAGTACCTAAATTTATTTTTCTAGAACTAGGGATGAATGATTTCATAGGGTCAACAACAACTTCAATTGAGTCTTTGCAGCTGCATCATGTTGGTATTACATTCATCCCTACCCGAGTCATCAGTAGATCACTCTAAGTAGAAAAGATTTTCATTAACTTAATGTTAAGTGAGTACCTAAATTGATTTTGGTAGAACTAGGGATGAATAAGTTCATGGGGTCAACTACAACTTCAATTGAGTTTTTGCAATTACATGGTGTTGGTATTGCGTTCATCCTGACCTGAGTCATCGATCGATCACTCTGAGTTGAAAAGATTCTCATTAACTTAATATTTTTAAAACTATATCTTTTAAAATATTAAAAATTAATTAAGATCAATTTGGACAAAATTAATAATTTCAAAACTTGTCATTCTTTACCAAAATTACAAAGCAACCAATACGAATCATCCATTTGCGGGAAAAACTTTTTCTCATTTCAAATATCAAGTTCTCACTCGTCTCTCTCTTTCTCTCAATAATACAGAAAACAATTACTCAACATATTACTCAACCCTTCAAAACAGGTCGATTTTCTTTCCATTTCCTACCATATAGTTGTTATTTTTGACTTCATTCTCGCTTGTATCCATCGTTTCTCTGTCTTTACAGCTAACAAAGTTCGAGAAGAGTTCTAAATTTTTTTATTTATTCTAAGAATTAGGTATTTTTAGTTAATGATGGTAAAAAGGAATTTTAGTTTTATTATTTTCGAAAATGCGTTAACAATTTTGAGTTTTGATGCTAAAAATATAGGAAGCACCTGAGAAAACCCTAGTTTTTGTCACAGTGTTTTGTTGACTGTCATGGTATTGTTGGATGGTATTTGTGATATTTTTGATGGTTGGTGGTGGTGGTGTTGGTATTTATGGTTTTGTGGTGGTGTCGGTGGTCTTGGTGTTGGTATTGGTATTGGTATTGGTGTTGGTATTGGTGGCATTGGTGGTAGTGTGGGAGGTCTTGGCATTGTTGTTGGTCTTAGTGTCATTGGTGGTGGCATTGGTGGTCCATCTGCTGCAACAGGTAGAAGATCTATTGGGAGATATTAAATAGGTCTTCAAACAGATTCCCTATTTTTTTCAACTGATGGGTTATCCATTGGAGTATTTTTTTTGTAATGTGGCGTATAATAATTTATTAAAATTTGTTTTACCTTTTTTACAAAAATATGTAGACATCAAATGTATTGTATTTTTTATTTTCTGTTCTTTGTAGTTAAAAGATGTCTCCCAAAAGAAAAGAAACTGAAAGTGGATTAACTTTTGACCACCCAACAAAAAAGGCTAGAGTACAGATAGATTTAGAGGATCTTCCTGAATAATCTCAGTTAGGGAAAAAAGTTGCAGAAAGTGAGAACTTCTTCTCACCAATGGGGCATGAATTAATATCAAAATCCCAGCATGATCCTATCAAAACCATTAGTATTTATGGGTTTTGAGTTGCAATGCTAATAGATTACCATTCAAAAGTAACCGATGATCTCGTACTTAAATGTCAATTGGGGAAATATATTGATGAATTCAGAGTATTATGAAGAATGAAAATATAGACGGACTTTTTAAGAGGATCTGCTTTGCATACTTTCTTAAGCTGCCTGACGACCAAACTTTCTGTTTCCAAATTAGCATGGTATATGGTCTTCTCAAGAGGAGGATCAAGTATATAGGGGATGATAAAGATTCGAAGGAGGGCAAAAAAAATATGGATGAAATCTGGATCAACTATTATGGCATGCCGTTTTATTTTGGATTGAAAGAGTTCACCATAGTGACAGGCTTGAGATGCGATCGTCCAGAAGAACCTCTTATCATGAAAACACCCCACAAAAGGTCCAATAAATGCAAGGAAAAAAAGATGGGTTGTTGGTCATTGTCAGACGTAGCTACAAAGTGGGTGATTTGATAGTAGATCTCGAGGATAAAGCCATACCAAAGTAGTACAGGGAGAAATTATTCTTAGTTTGGCTTGTCCATTTTGTTATATTGGCAAGAGACGTCAGGAAAGTTATAGAAGATGATTTGTTGGCACTTGCTGATGATTTTGAGAAATTCAACAATTATCCCTCGGGATATTACAGCTACTACTTGACTATCAAATACTTACTGACAAAGCTATCCACAGGGATGATCATATTATACGGTTTTCCTTGGGCTTTTATGGTAAAATTAATCACTATTTTTACTCATCCATTAATTTATATTGAATATAGTTTATTATGACTTTTTTTCTTGGTTTCTGTTTATATTTTTTAGGCTTGGGCATTTAAAGTCATTTCTCCCCTCCAAAAGTAGTTCAAGGATTACCCGAATGAGGTTTCTCATCCAAGGCTCCTTAGGTGGTTGGCTGCAAAGAGCAGCAAAAAAAATAAAGAGGCTGATCTCTTTAACCCTCTGGATGATTTAGTACATCTTCTTTCAACTAAAATAATTTGCCTCAAAGAAATATATTAAAATAGATGTGCCATCTGTTGCAACAGACACAACAGATTACCCGTCAACTATAACTAGTGCAACAGATGGGTAATCTGTTATGATAGATGATCCATATTTCACAACAGATTAACCATCTATTATTTTGGTTCCCTGAACCTGACTTAATAGATTACCCATCTACAACAAATTATGCAATAGATGGGTAATCTGATGCAACATATGATCAATCTGTTGTGACATATAGATTAGCTATTGTGGCAGATAGATCATCTGTTGCATAATTTGGTTGTGTTAACATGTAACCCAATTGACTGAAAATTATTATTATATGATTTAAATACCTTCTGTCTTTTTTATAGGTTGTGCATCCTTGGATCGTGCCTACTAAGCAGGAGTTGGGGATGACTTTTTTTTATTATTCTAGGTCTTGTTGATATAATAGCAGACTCAACGACTGATCTAATAAAGAAGGAATTGGATGAAGCAACAGCCAGAAGAGAGCAGTTAGGCAAGGTCAGCCTAATGTTGAAGCTTTTCATGACAAACCTACTGCAACTGATTTGGGTACTTTTTTTGGGGGTGTTGCTGGTGGAGTTGTTGATGATGGTGGCAGCCATCTTGATGTTGATTCTGTTTCTAGTTGTGATTATGAGCATTTTTGTGCTCAGGAAAAGATAAATACTTTTGAAAACACTCCTTGCATAGGTCCCTCTCACCTTTCTTCGCCCTCATGTTCTTATTGCAAATGCAGAGTATGCAAAGACTGAGAGGATAAACTCCTTGAAAAATTAGAGGCTATTATTAAAGCTGCTAAGGAGTTGAAATCCAGGAGGGGTGTCATACCATCCAAGAAGGTGAGGGATCCATACACTCCTACATTGGCAGTTAAGAGGAAGAGAAGAAACATTATCCAAATACTCTCCATTTCGAAAATAGAAAAAATTACAACTCCTCCCACTCCAAGAGTTGTTAAAGTTCAGGGGCCGCTGTAGAAGGTAGACATATATGTGGCACTTGGCAATGAAGAGAAGAAGGAACTGCAAAAAAATATGATTGACGAGATGAAGGTTCAACAAGAATACACCATACATTTATTTGTCGCCCAAGACTTCACGAGTATTACAAATATACGTGAGTGGTACGTGGACAATATAAGTTTACTTTTGCTAACCTAGACTTCCTATCTACTCCATGAAGAAGAAGCTACGTAACAGATGTGTAATCTATTGCAACAGCTGGGTATTCTATTGCAACATAATACACATTTGTTGCATAAGTTGCATTAGCTGGGTAATCTATGAACTAATTTCTAGAACCCTCTAAAACAAAATCTTTCCACTATATTTTAATTTTTTACAATTACTAACCTATTTAAAAATTATCTTCTTATACCACAGTATGTTGATGGAATTCTCTGCCTCATGAGGGGTAGGCAATTAGCATACCTAAATGCTTATGATTCTGCCGATAGGGTAATGGACCTCAACTTCAACAATAATTTTAAGAGTAGGTACGATAGTCTCCGTTGGAAAGCTAGTCCCGGTGGCTAGAGATTGATCAGTTAGTTTCTGTATTCAAATGGGATGAAGACATGATTAACTGCGTTAGAGTAAAGAGGTCATATCTACACGGCAAGAGTTGGACCAAGGAAAAGAGAATCCTTGCAATCATGAACGTGGAATTCAAACATTTTCTCACTGTTGAGATACTACTCGACAAGGGAAAGATTAAGGTTTATGATTGTAACTTACCTGCCTTTAGGGAGGCCACATTTTTAACCCATGTGCAACCACTCTTGAAGTTGTTCCCCAAGTTATTGACACAGAGTAAATTGATGGATCATTTGTTGGAAAAAGTCATGAAGAAGAAATCATGAGATTTTGAAGGCCGAAATAAGAACATCCACCTTCAGAAAAATAAAAACGGTGCCGTATGAGGGCCATACTCGCTTTCATACATCGAGTGTTTGCTGACCGACATAGAAATAGTAGGTATGTGCGATGCCATTGTGGAAAAGATGCAAAAAGTATGGGCTTATGGGGTACTAAATAAATGGTTAGAGGTCATGTATAAAGAAGAATATGTACAAAGACAAAGACGAACACGATAACAATTTTTTATTTCAAACCACTTTGTTCACTTCACATTATAGTGGCAATTTTTTTATTTCTGACGAAAGTTAAATTTTTATAATACAACAGATTTTTTATTTGTTGTAGGAAATATCATACCTATTGTGACAGATTGATTATCTGTTGCAATAGGTTAGTCATCTGTTGCATTATGCAGATGTTTCTTAGTTTGTCTATCGCAATAGATATATAATCTGTTGCAAATAAAAAAAGTAGGAAGACCTGTTATAAAATTTCCAGCAGATGACTTACATGTTGCAACATATGGATAAATTTGTTTGATAAGATATATCGTCTATTGTAGCAGATGTATTATCTGTTGCAATATTTGAATTTAGTATTCCATTTCAATTAAAAAGTTCAAAACAAAGGCTTAAATTATATTCATAGACAGTATAAAATAAATCAAAGCCATTGGAAATTACATGAAATAACTCAACAAATAAGTGAAATGTAAAAGAATTATTATGGGTACAAATTATCTACTCTACAAATAAATCAACAAGTTAACCAAGGAGGATAGGTTATTACATTGACAAACTGTAACGCTCCGAAATCGAGTCCCGAGACGTCACACGGTGCTTAAGGTCAGAAGTGACCCCAAGCTAACCCTTCTACTGGCATAACTCATAAGCAACTGAATAAAAATACAAATCCATACAAATCAGCAGAAATTAATCTTTTCTGAATTTGATCGATACACAAATAAAATTTTACAGGATTATAATTCTGCCTTTACAACCAAAATTGAAACAAAATACATCAACTTCTACTGACTGTCTATGAATTCTCTACTAGTACTGACTATAGGTAGCCGGGTCATGACTCCCAACTACCCTAACTTAATACGACTGAATAAAGAAAATACAACACTATAAACTCTGCATAACTAACCCAAGCCCTTGAATCAAAAGGACTCATCACCTGCTGACTGAATACCATGAACTGACTGGATCTAAAGGTATAACTATACCTTGTACCTACATTCCGAGAAAATGTAGCCCACATACGAAGATATGGGTTAGTAACATGGAAAAATACCGAGCATATGGGGGTGTATCCAGTTGTATAAACATCATCATCATAAATATTTATAAGAAATATGCAGGATGTATGAAAGACTCACATAGCCCAAAGAAAATCATCATAATCATGAGAGGATGAAATAAGTACAATAACACATGTGAGTCATCCTATAATTTGTCAATCACTTTCAGTTCATCAAGAATATCAATTCTCATAATGTAAAATCATTTAAATCTTTTGAAAGAATAACTTTCACAATTTCACTTTCAAATAACTTTACCATTCACCATAAACACAAGTAAACACACATACACTGGGAGATCCTATAACCGACATAAACCATGTGAGCTACATGGAGTCCAACGTACAATCCACGTTGGGGAGAGTCGTCCTATCTATTCCATCAGAGTAGGACTACTGATATCAAATCCACACAAACTAGTGATCACTATATAAATTAGCCTCAAGCTCACTCCTACGGGGGCACGTAGTTCTAGGGAAGTAAGGTCGCTTTATACCTCCCATTCGGTGCTAAAGATTTCTCCCGAACTTAGCTCAGATCATTTCAAAGACAATCCACAATAAAATAATTTTAGTAATATATAAATATATATCGGGAGTCATCATGCTTCCCATCTATCAAAATTAACCACGTTATGGATTTCTTTCACATTCGAGTTCAAAACAACTCCATTAAGACCAAAAGGTCAAATCATTCAAAATATCTCAAATATTCAACATCAACGTGCTTATAACACATGCTTTCTAAAAAAAACACAATTTCCAATGGGGATTCACGACCCAAATATCAAAATCATGATAAATATCATTCAAGATTCATGCTTTATATCACCACACATGTAAATTCATCTTTCAAAATCATAAACATCAAGATTTCATAATAATCATCATAAGATATGGGTTCATGCTTCAAATTCATAAAAATCAAATAAAAATCATGCCTTTGCAAAGAAAATTACTTTTGGGCACAAGAACGAAAGAGAGTTCTTGTTGGAAACCCCCACATACCTTGAATGATGAACTTTAGATTGATACTAATTTTTGAGATGTTAATCATGCCTTTTAATGATGGTTCTTGGAGTTCTTGAACTAGGAACTTGGAATCTTGAATAAATTTGCAGAATTAATGGTGAACTTTGGAGGTTCTTGAAGTTGGATGTAGGAGCTTAGGGTTTTCTTTTTGAGGGAATTTGATAAGATATAACATATAATGCTTCTAATAGGCTTTAATATAGGGTTTGGACGGATTTTGGGTGAGGTGGAATGACCAAAACGCCCCTAAAAATCAAATAATTCTCGCATCTATCCTTTGGTGGACTGGTTTGATAGTCTGAAGTAGATCAACCATAACGTTTTACTCCAATATCCAAATTGGATGAAACCAATTTCATTAGAAAGAGGACTCTCATATATTTCTGTTGATATATAGTATCTCACCCAAATCATTATGTACGAGGAGTTATGATTGTTTGAAGTTGACCCAAAAATTCACTTTTGATAGGCTGAAGTAGATTGACCATAACTTTTTGCTCCGATAGACAAATTGGATGAAACCAATTTCATTGGAAAGAGAACTCACAGAGCTTTCTGTTGATATATAGTAGATCACCCAGATTATTATGTACAAGGATTTATTCTCATTTAAAGTTGGAGCAAAAATATGCCAAGCCTCAGTACTTTTTTTCCTGCATGTTTTACTGTTCACAGTTCGATTGGAATGGTCGTAGTTCAATCGAAATGGTCGTAACTCATCGCTCGAGTGTCTGTTTTCGATGATCTACATATCATTAGAAATATTATTCGATACTCTACGCAATGGTAGGTCAATGTCTTAGAAATACTACACAGAAAATTTATGGATCGCCCTAAAGCGTAGAACTCGATACGTTTCTCACAAAATCTTTATGATGAAAATTTTTTGGGGTATTACATAGACTCAAGCTATAAAGATCTACTCAATATGGATAATTTGTTCTTCATTCAGTTCTACAAAATTCAGTTGTAGTTATCGTGGATCTTTAATGTCTCTTGTGTATGATTTTTGATCTTTTGCTTCTCCGTATTTCCACAAAAGAACATCATATCTTTTGTGGAGTAATCTAGAATCAAGTCCATTAAGTGGTACTTGTAATTCATCACTTAAATACTCAGTGTAAGCGGCAACAAAAAGACCATAATCCCTGGTTTTAAAAAAATAGATAATCCATATCTTACAGTTAATATAAGCGTCTTGAAATTTATGAAATGAAACTAAATCATGATACTTATACTTACAGGTTACCAATGGTTTGTTGAGAAATTCCTTCAACATATTGTAAATCAAATGGATTACCTATTTTATTCTGGTGTGCTTCAATCGTTGATCAATCGGTACAAACCTTTTGGTCTAAAAAGCCACTCATATCAAGGTAAGTAGGCAATATTTTGGCTATCTTTTATATCTCAGATGACGGCCCAGAACTTCTTCTTCACAACATCGAGTCATAAACTCGGATGTGCCTCTCTTTTAGAAAAATGACAGCCAACACCCAATGAAATTCATCACCACAATTGATTGTGATATACACTTCGTCGATCAAATGTCAAGGTAAGCTACCTGGAATGCTAAAACCTTTGATAATGTTGATTAAGCCTTCCTCACTTCGGGAAACTTCCGGTTGTTATTGACAATACCTATCATAGGCATTATTGGAGTAAACTATGTACAAATAATTGCCTGTTGTGTATTTGTATTGTTTTTGTGTTTGAAACTTGTCCTTCTTTCGGAGGTAGTAAAAAATGACATCGATGTGTTGCACATATTATCAAACATTTCAGATTACGTGAAAAAAATATTAATACACAGATGTAACTAAATAAATTATTAATTAATAATAATATATATGGCATTTAAACCTAATCATTCCAGCAAGTTTGGGGATGTGACATCAAATAGAACCAATTTTTATTTTCGAGATGTGCAACAAAAAAGTCAAACATATCAAAACCAAGACTCGATTCGTTCACTTTGTAGTATTCGTCATTTTGTTTTCTACATGATGATTTATATGTGTTAATGTCATGTTCTTACAACAAGAATTGTATAAATCAATATCTTTAAAATTGATTTATGTACCTGATGGCATAATGCTTTAACAGCCCATCAACAATCCATTCTGAATAGTCGTTGATCAACTTTGTTAGTTTTTTAGGAGCCTCATCCGAGATATTGAACCATTCAAATGGGTAATTCTTCCATTCTCCCGAACTGACAGACTCCACTTTTTCTTATTCTTTGGAAGCAGTTGATGGATTATCAACTGTGATAGTATGCTCTTCAGCAGTAGCTTCTACCATGACATCCACCTGAAAAGCCAAAATTATCAATGTTATTTATAGATATACAATAGATTATCTATTTGTTGCATTAGATGATTCTTATGTTGTAACAGATGGATCATCTATTGGGATAAATTCGAACAGGTAAAATAGAGCGATACGATAATTTTGAACAAATGACCCATTTGTTACAACATAAGACTCATCTGTTGGTACAAATTAAAATAGTATGAAAACCTATTTGATTTGACGAAACAGACGAACATATGTTGCAACAAATAACACATCTGATATAACAGGTTAGACAATAGTTGCAACAGATGTATATATCTATTTGATAATTTTCAGCAGATGTATCATCTTTTGAAATAGATATATTCCTGTTTATTTATTAGAACAAATGATATACATTCACCTTCTTCAGCTCATACTTCTCTCCTGTAGCCCTTGTACATCAAATAATGGTGCAAGACAAAAACAGAGGAGTTGCAATTTTCCTTTTTTCGATGCTTGATAATGCCCTGGAAATATCTTTTCTTCTCCTCTTAGTCACATTGATCTCTAGTCGAGTGTATAGATATGAAATCTTCATTGATGGAATGACACCCCTCTTAGATGTCATTTTCTTTACAAAAGTAGTTAGTGCATCAATAGCATTAATCACTCCATTATGTTTTGCCTTCCAGTCTTGACATTTGCATGCAAAATATTTGCTAGAAGTGGTAAAATCTGTATAACCAGTATGATCATAATCATAATAGTTTGTTGTTTCAAAAACTGTAAGAGCAGCATCATTAGCTCCAACAGCAGCACCTCTACCACTACCACTACCATCATCAACAACAACAAGCCCACCCTCCAAAATTATTTTTCTTATGATGGTTGTTGCTCCAAACAATTCTATTTTTATTATATCAACGACCTTATGGTTCGATAAAGTTTGTACAGACCGTAAAGTAAGAAAAAATGGCATCTTTAACTCTCGATTTGTCAGAACAAGCCACAAATGGACAATCTAAAATAAATCAGTACATATATTAGAATGATTATGAAATCATTTAAAATAATCATTAATTAAAATAAAAACTTGATTAGAATTAGACTTAATGCTTCTTTCGGGGATTAAAAGGATCAAGAAATTTTGCATTTTTGTAAGTTTTGGCCGACAACCATCTCAGGATTCTTGGACAGAAAACTTCTTCCTAGTAGTTCACTTGTTGTCTCAGATAAGGAATGACTTTAAATGCCCAAGCCTATAACATAACGATAATAAATCAAAAGCAATATTGAATTAGAAAATAAATTATATCATAATAAAAGAAATATTTTCCATGAAAGCCCATGAAAAGCCATATAAGTTGACTGTCTTTGGCGTTAACGGAGTCAACAAATATTTGACAGTCATTTTAAAGCTTTCATAACCCCAAGGATAGTTGTTAAATGCCTCAAGATCCTCAGAGAGATTTATTAAACCGAGGCTTATGCTGTTGTTAACATCTGTCGCCCAAAGAATATTATGTACAAACCAAACCAAGCATAATGATTTTTTGTGCTTCTTTAAAAGTCTTTTACCTTTCAACGCTTTTGTGAATTTTTGCTTTTAAAGCTTGGACCAACAATGGACACCAGGTCATCAAGATCACTCGACTTATATTTACCTTTTTCGGGTGTGTGGGGTGTTTTTTTAGGGTTAGAGTACATATAACTTGAAAAGGAGGAGGAGGATAACATTTTAGTCTAGTAACTATGGAAAACTCCTTCCAACCAAAACAAACAGACATGCCACATTAATTTATCCATACCTCATCCATCTTGTATTTGTTTTCATACATAAACCTATGCTTGAGAAGATTATATACCATTTTCATTTGGAAACGAGCATTGTTGTCCTCTGCAAATCAAGATATTGCCCAAAGTAGCTTTCCCTGAAATAAAAATTCAATTTTTATTCTTGAAGTATTTTTTTGAAGGCGTCGAAAGATTTTCCCATGGTTGAATTAACCACAAAATCACCCGTTAAATCTGTGGCACCATCGTACTGCATTCTCACAGGATAACGATCAATGCTGAAGGTTTTGACCAACTCTTTGGTGGAAGAGCTATTAGTATTTGGATCTTCTCTTTTGAAACATTCCTCCTCCACGTGTTCATTATGTTCTGCTCCTGATTGAGATAAAGCTTGTTAAGCAAGCTCATAGAGTGGTAGATATAGCCTAGATGCTTCACTTATTCCTTTACTTGGACTTGATTCAATTTTTTTTCTTTTGGGAGCCATATTATCTTAAATTAACAGGAACATAAAATAGATTTTAAATGATTAATGCATCGTTAAATAAAGATACTAGTAAATCTAACAGGCACAACAGTAAAATAACAGTTCCAACAGACCACAGATCTATTGCACCAGGTATTTTATCTGTTATAATATATAATCGACCTATTGCAATAGATGAGTAAACTGTTGGAAATAATAAGAATAGATCACTCATCTGTTGTACCAGGAAGGTTATTTATTGCAACATATAACTAACTTATTGCAACGGATGAGTAATCCATTAGAAATAATAAAAACAAATTACTCATTTGTTGAACCAAAAATTTTATATGTTGTAATATATAACCAACCTATAATAGCATATGAGTAATTCGTTGGAAATAATTATGACAGATCACTCATCTGTTGCAGCAGGTAGGATATCTATTGGAGTATAAAACCAACCTTTTACAACAGATGAGTAATTCGTTGGAAACAAAAAAAATAGATCACTCATCTGTTATGCCAGGTTGGTTATCTGTTGCAGCATATAACCAACTTTTTACAGTGGATGAGTAATCCATTGAAAATAATAAAAAAAGATCATTTATTTATTGTACCAGGTAGGATATCTATTGCAGTGGATGAGTAATTCATTGAAAACAATAAAAACAGGCCACATATTTATCGAAACAGATCACTTATCTATTGCCAAATGAGTTATCTGTTGGATCAATATTGTTTAGATTTCTTCCAAATAGAAGAGTCGTCCATCACAATAGATGAATGATTTTTTTATGTTCATCTATTGCATTAGATGTTTAATTTGTTGCATAAGATGTTTCATCTATTGGAACAGATGCCCAATCTATTGGATTAGATGGTTAATCTGTTACATCAGATGGGTAATCTATTGCATCAGATGGTTAATTTATTATGTCAGATAGTTAATCTATTACGTCAGATGGTTAGTGTATTGCGTTAGATGGTTAATCTATTACATCAGATGGTTAATCTATTGAGTCACCATTTTTATAAACAAAAAACAACAAATCAACCCAGCAACATCAACACAACACACGCACACTAAGAACATCAACAGTCAACAAAAATCACCAACAAATCAAATCAATAGTTCGACAATAAGAACTACAATAGTAATAAAAAATTATATTTCACACTGAAAAGAGTTGAGAAGAAATGCAAGAAATTAGGGTTTTATTCAGTCCATATTTCAAATTTAAGCAAGAAATATTAAAATTGTTAACAAATACTAGAAGAGAAGTTAGCTTAAGTCATAATTTTTTTACCTATGAAAGAAGAAATAGGACGACGAAGAACTCGAAGGTATTATCGCTGGAGAAGTTGGCTCAAGTTCCTCTGTTTCTTCACGTCTATTGACGGTTGAATGTCGAAAAGGAACTCGCCCAGCTATTTGTCATCGGAGCTTGAAGGGAGAAATTTTGCAGAACTATTGGTAGGAAAAGAGTTGAGAGACTATCTTAAGAGAGAGAGAGATGAGAGAGACGATTGTTTTAGAGGAAAGGGGAATGAGTTGATTTGTATTTTTGAAAAGATTAGAAAGTTTTAAAAATATTAATCAAGTCCACAATTAACTTAATTAAGTTTTCTAATTATGTTTGACCCTTTAAGTTGGTCAATGTCACCAATCCTTTATTCAAGACTTAAAAGACACCTTCCCTTCAATTTTCTCCACTCTTTCAAGAATTTGAATAGCACTTTATTTTCATGAAAGACAGTATCACTTTCAACAATAACAACAACAATCCCAGTATATTCCCACCAAGTGGAGTCTGGAGAGGGTAGAGTGTACACAGTCCATACCATTTTATTCATAAAAAATATTAGGTAGCAGGTTTTAACCTTTTTTCACAAGAAGTAGAAAAATTCTTTTACTTTTTCTCCCCTTGAGTTGAATAAGCAGAAATATATTTTACTTGTCAGACACTTAAGAGATCGAGTGATGCTAAAGCGGGTGATATTGAGATCTCCCATCTTGATATTATCAATTTTAACATTGTAACAAAAGATGAATCTCCTTAACATTTTTGATGTAATATATCACAATAATTAAATTACGGTTGAAAATTTAAAATAAATAAAACATTAATATAAATATCTTCATGGATAAGACCCAGATATCTCGCTTTCTATAAGGAGATTCAAGCTCACTGCGACATAATATACATCGATCCAACAATATATCTCTTGACTTGTTCCCTTCAGGATACAACAGTCCATCAATGTCATACTCAAGCAACTCCGAATTAGTTGAAGAGTCCAAAGCTCCACCAAAAGAACACCTCCTTCAACATATATTACTCTCTTTTGTATAGTAAGTATAATTAGAGACTTAGAATGTTTTATGTGTCTCAAATCTCTCTTTAACTAGTCTCACCTCACTACATACTAAAATATTTTTCCACACTTCACATAATACTCACCTTTCTTACATCATACAACAAAGAAAGAAACACCATATTTATTTATAGGTGAAGAAATCTTTATTACAAAGAATAAGGAGATAGGTAGTAATAAGGGAATATGAATAGTTTAAAGGTTACATGAGTTATATTAGTTAAAAGGCATAAAGAGGTAAAACATGACAATGGTGGTTACCTGCGTTACATCAATGATTTATATTAGTTAAAAGGCATAAAGAGGTAAAACATGACAATGGTGGTTACAAGAGTTACATCAATAATGACACCATTTTTTTTATTTTATTTCTTTCAATAATCATGCACTTTAATATTTTTATTTTAATGATAAAATGTAACAACAAAAAGTAAAACACAAATAGGCCGTCATAATAGTGAATTTTTAACACAAAGGTCATATTATTTTTTTCAAACCATGGTAGTATGCATTCTGAAGAAGTGGATTTTAACAATAATTCATGCTATTATCGCTTCTGAGAAGTGCTTTGGCATTAAACTATTGGCTATACTTTCAGCATGAAATTTATTAATAATAGAGAAAATACATCAAATCACCCCCAACTTGTCGCCAAAATTTAGTTTAGACTCTAAACTAATTGGACAATCATATACCCCCTTTAAGAACGTTGAACTGAATTAAATTCACCCCTTTACAGAGAGAGTGTATTCACTTTCCAAAAATCGTGTGAAAAAAGAGAAAGAAAATCTGAATTAATATAATCATACACGTGGAATTATTTTATTTGATAACATATAACTAATATATTTAATATTCTTTTATTTAGTATCTTACTTAATTTTTTTTAACTTTTTATGTGGTCCCACTTTTTATTTTTTATTTTTTATTTGGTTGTCTTCTCCAACTTTTTTGTTTGTCCATTGTAGGTTCTTAATCAAATCCAAACATTAGCAGAAGACAAGAATCAAGTTATCAAGCATTAATTTTCCATAAAATAAAGATAGACAGTAGTATCCTATGCCAAAATTCGAGTTGGGTTCGAAAGATAAACAATTATTGCTCAACAAATCAAAATGTAATTTCACAACTCCAAAAAGAGTGATAGTGAGATCATTGAATCTATGTGAAAAAACTGAAATTCACTAACAAAATACAATCTCATCGAAGTTTAAATTTTCATAAATCAAATTTCAAAATTTTAAGTTTAGAATTAAAAAAAAAGGTTGAACAAGAAAGAATAAGAAAGGGGAAGGAAAACTAGTAAAGCTCAATTTGGTGGTGGAAAAGTGGGTGGGGTGGGATGAGAAGATGAAGAATGGTGGTGGGGGTGGGGGCGCTGAAAAAGATGAAGAATGGTGGTGGAGATAGTGGGGGGGGGGGGGAATGGGGGAAGAGGGAAAAGGGGCAAAGGGGGGGGGGGGGGGGGGCCAGAGAAGAGGAAAGGGAAAAAGGTGGGGGGGGTGATTTGATGTATTTTTTCTATAATAAAATTAATTTTATGGTGTATTAATACTACAATATCAATTATTATTTATATCGAACTAAAAAGAAAAAAAAAGAAATAGAAGAAAGTATTCATCCTTTTTAATTTGTGGCCAAACTTCTAAAATCAATTTATTTTGAAAAGCATTTTTTCAAAAAGTACTTTTGGTGAGAAACAATTTGTGTTTGATCAATAAATTTAAAAAACACTTTTGAGCAATAATTAGTATGTGACAAAACTTTTTAAAAGTGTTTTTAAGTGTATGTTGCTCAAAATGCTTTACAAATAAGAATTTTTAAGGAAAAACTACTTTTTAACTAATGAAAAATTATTATTTATACTCCCCAAAATACTTATTTTCTTATAAATTTATTTAGAGAAAAGACATCATTTCTCTCCTGAACTTGTCGTCAAAACTTACTTTAGCACTTAAACTTAACTTATAATTATTCCCCTTAACAACTTTCAACTGAATTAATTTCAACCTCAAAATCAAATCTCACTCTCACAACGGAGAGTGCACTACACATGTGACATGTCACCGCCAAATAGTGTCACATCAATGTCATGTCATTGCTACAAAAGAAATTATAAATGTTTTTTTAAAAGAAATCCCACACACATACTTTTTGTATATTTTTTTTTAAAAAAGAAAAAATATACATATACTATTTTTACATATATATAATATATATATTTTAAAATATATATATATATATACATATATATATAGAACCCCCCCTTCCTTCTTCTTCTTTACAACCCCCACCCCCACCCCACCCCGATTCCTTCTTCTTCTTCTTCTTCTTCTTCTTCTTCTTCTTCTTCTTCTTCTTCTTCAGGCAGCCTCTCCCCCGATCCTCCTCCTTAATCATACACATTACTAGCGGCGAGGGGATTCGACGTGAACCAGCTACCAGCGATGGGTATAGAAGAAGCTACATCGTCAAACAGTGTAGCGTCGTCGTTTCATATTAAATTTGGGCTATTAAAAAGTTTTGTGAATATAATTGGCGTCGGAAATAAACGGAGATCTGATTTTGTCGACAGAAACGACGGCAGTGAACTGGAAAGAGCATCGTCAAGAGCAAGTGATAAAGATGAAAATGGTGTTAATACTCGGAAAAAGTTTAGGTTATCCAAAGAACAATTAACTTATCTTGAAGAAATATTATTAGAATATCACCTAATAGATCTATTTCACACAATAGATCTATTTTATAAGTTATCCGCACCCCCATACAAATGGTATCAGAGCACAGTTATTTGTGAATACAGCAGTAGCATATATGTTTGAATTTAGACTGGATTGGATTAATTATGAAAAGACCATTTAAAAATAGAGAAGCTTTTAGAAAAATTAAAGAATGTTTAATTAGTAATTATTCAGAATATATAAGTCTAAATAAAACAAAAGAAAACCCACAAAGATTAGCCTACCTAATTACCTTAATATCTAGTATTGAAGCAAAATTAATAATCCATTTAAAATCTAGAAGAATGAGACACATACCACCTAATTATGATAAAATCAGATTTAGATATCCACCAAAATATTATAAATATGGTTTAAATGAATAAAGTACAAAAATACAAAGAACTAAAA
>NC_061113.1:61311978-61314220 GCF_002878395.1 Capsicum annuum | reverse complement strand
CCACAAGGATTTTATGAATGGAACGTATTACCATTTGGATATAAAAATGCACCAGGTAGTTATCAACATTTTATGGATAGTTATTTTAAACGATTATCTAATTGTATAGTATACATAGATGATATATTATTATATACAAAAACTAAAGAAGAACATTTAAAATTATTAGGACAATTTACAGATATAATAGAAAAATCGAGAATAAGTATAAATGAAAAGAAAACTGAAGTTATGAAAAATCAGATAGAATTTTTAGGAATACAAATAGATCAGAGTGGAGTAAAAATGCAATAACATATAGTACAAAAAATAATAAATTCGAAAGAAGAATTAGATACAAAAAAGAAATTACAATCATTTTTAGGATTAGTAAAACAAGTAAGCGAATATATTTCAAAATTAGCAGAAACTTTAAAAGCACTACAGAAAAAATTAAAAAAGGATGTAAAATATAACTATAATGAAGAAGATATAAAACAAGTTCAGAAAATAAAATTACTTTGTAAAGAATTACCAAAACTACAATTTCCAGATGAAAATAGAAAATTTATATATATAGTAGAAGCAGATGCTAGTGAATGTAGTTATGGAGGAGTACTTAAATACAAATATGAAGCAGAAAAATTAGAACACCATTGTAGATACTACTAAGGTACGTTCAATGAAGCAGAAATAAAATGAGAAATAAATAGGAAAGAATTATGTTCATTATATAAATGTTTATTAGCATTTGAGCCATATATTGTATATAACAAGTTTATTGTATGAACGGATAATACACAGGTACGCTGGTGGTTAACAAAGAAATTACAAAATTCAGTTACAATAAAAGAGATTCGGAGACTAGTCTTGAATATATTAAATTTCACATTTATAATTAAAGTAATTAGTACTAACAAAAATGTTATTGCAGATTACATATCAAGACAAAGCTACACAGACTGATATAATAGAAGAGGATACTCTAGAAAAGATATTCAACACCCTAACTACGCTTTCAATGAAAATGGAAAGTATGCGTAATGAAATAGAAAAGCTAAAGACTAATGAAGTTAAACTAACGTCTATAGCTACAAATCAGCTAACTCAGCAGTGTGCAGAGCTATGTCGATCGGAAGACATTAAAGTTCCAGAGCTAGAAGGAGACGATAGGACACTCCATAAAACCCATAACATTTATCAATCTACTTCTGCAGGTACAAGCAAAGGAGTTAAGAAAAACACAAATATGAACCTAAACAAGCTATTTGATAAACCATATATACCAAATACATCAAAAGATCCCATGTTTATACCCCACAAATTACCACATACCGAGATAGTTTAAACTATGATAAAAAGACTTACAACTACACAGCCCGGACATATATAGAAAATATCTACAATGTACAAACCTTTTTTAAGTACTAACACCAGAGCTATAAACATCCAAGAACCAGATACAAACTATATAACCCAAAGATTGATCGGATATAATAAGCTAATTGCTTTACCTAAAATCAAACCAAGTCTATTTAAAACTTGCTATGAATATGGACTACTCAGTACTGTATATACCTCTGACGGAAATGAGATATCCACTATACCGGAAATATATGAAGCATTTAGCATTTTTAAAAGAATAACCAAAGGTACCCTATTTTTTATAAAAATTTACACGGCACCAGCAAAGATATTATATGATGAAGTTAAAAAACCCATACAAGTTATAAAGATAGGAATGACACGAGATATGACTATACCACAAGATATTATTCCACAACCAAAAATACCTAGAATTGAGATACCAAAATTTTATGCGAATAAGAGGATTATCGGACTATCTGTAATTTTGCAATAGCTAGCAAACACATACCGTAACTAAAATCCCATATGGAGTTATTATTCAAGAAATCATGTACTAATATATTCAAATTCAAAGGAATTACGAGAAACAGATATGGAAACTATTAGGCAATGTATTCTGACATTGCTCAAACCAGAGACGGAACCTATCGCCAGAGTTATCAGAAAAAAATTTATTTCAGAAGAATTATTAACCAGATATTGCAAGACAATTGGACATAAATATCCAGATCATAAATGTTCAAAATGTAATGGAGGAGATAATGATATCCCAGAAGTTCAGCTAGAATAGAAGAAAAATCAACCAAGAAGATAAGAACGCCAGCTGGAAGATACAAGATAAGAAGCAATAATAGAGATATGGAAAAGAAGCAGATACGACAACGAGAAGATATCA
>NC_061113.1:61212909-61311878 GCF_002878395.1 Capsicum annuum | reverse complement strand
TCAAACCAGAGACAGAACCTATCGCCAGAGCTATCAGAGAAAAATTTCTTTCAGAAGAATTATTAACCAGATATTGCAAGACAATTGGACATAAATATCCAGATCATAAATGTTCAAAATGTAATGGAGGAGATAATGATATCCCAGAAGTTCAGCTAGAATAGAAGAAAAATCAACCAAGAAGATAAGAACGCCAGCTGGAAGATACAAGATAAGAAGCAATAATAGAGATATGGAAAAGAAGCAGATACGACAACGAGAAGATATCAACGGAGTAATAATAGAAGACAAGTTATTAAATTGTGAAAGCGAAATGTAAACTTTCACAATTTGCTTTACGTAAATTATTGAAACCTTTTGTATAGGCTTTTTGACTATTATTAGTCTAGGCATTAATAATTTTTGTCTTATTAGGAGACTTTTTGTAAAGTAGACTAGGTAGATAATTTTAGAAATGTGAATACTCTTGTAAAGATTTTAGAAACATGAATACTCTTGTAAAGTTTCAGTCTATAAATAAGATGAACCGAAGGCATTGCAAAGCAAGCCTTCATGTGTTGAAGCAAAAACTCTCTCTTGTCCACAACAAATATTTTTCTTAATTATTAAAAAACAGGTATATTTCAATGGAAAAAGCTATGGAGGAACAAACCTTAGAAATATCAAACCTACCCAAACTGGTATATTTATTTGTGATTATGAATAGCTAAATTCATAATTCCCAACAATCATGGTATGATAAAATAAATTCATGTTAGTTACTTTATAGTAGAATTAGTCGAAGAATAATATGTTTAGAAGTTTATTAGCAAAGTGGAAAAGGAGAAAAATCTCTAAGAACTATGCCATCCTAAAGGTGAAACCAATGAGGCAAGAAGCCGTGGTGGGGAGTAACCAATGGGTTGGATGTTTTTCTTTAGTTAGCAACATCTTAGATAGTAGTGTTTAGGGAATTATTTCAGAGTATAGTGGACCATGCTATGATGAATGAAGGTATTCTTTTAGCATCTCAAGGAGACTCCAAGAAGGTATGCTATATGGAAGAGTTCAAAGGTTTCACTTCTCAAGGTAGGGATTCCAGAGGTTTTTGTGGATATCATGGTAGACCAGTGCAGGCAGCCTTATAGAGTTTAGGCAATAGGTCTTTGATTTTAGTAGTTTAGGGTAGCCATTTTGGTCCTACTATACCTCCTTCTGTTAAGTCAGATCGTAGATCATGCTATGTGTGTGATGATACTGGCCATTTAGCCAAGGACTATCCTCATCGAGTATTTAGAGTTACTTCTATTTTAGCTGTGAAAGGTAGAGGTTCTACCAAAATTTATGGGGCATCTCAGGCAGTTGGTGGTCATGGATAGTTCTGTCCTATACCCTCCAGACCAAAGGCAGAGTCTTCTAATGCTATTGTCACAGGTGTCGCCCCCATTTGTTTTAGATCTGCATTTGTGTTATTTGATTTGGGATCAACTTTCTCCTATGTGTCTGCATATTTTGCTTCAAGCTTTGATTCTATTAGTGAGCCTCTTACCATGCCTATTCATGTATCTACCCTGTAGGAGATTCTTTAGTGGTGGATTGAGCGTACTAATCTTGTGTTGTGACTTTCACTGGGCATGAGACTTGAGTAGATTTCCTTGTCTTAGATATGGTTAATTTCAATGTCATTTTGGATATAGATTGGTTGACACCTTATCATGTTAGCCTAGATTATTATGTTATGATTATGACTTTAGATCCACCGGAGGTGCCAAGGATATCCTAGAAGGGTGTTCTTCATTCGGGTTCCAAGAGGGTTATCCTAAGTTTAGGCTCGTTGCTTGATTGAGTGGGGATATTTGTCCTATTTGGCTCATATTTATGATACTAGTGTTGCCTTGACTCATTTTTTGGATTTTGTTTGTGTTGTCCGTGAGTTTATGGTTGTGTTCCCTACGAATTGGCCTAGTATGCCTCTAAATCATGACATTAAATTTGCCATTAAGGTTTAGCCAGGTACCAAGCATATCTCTATTCTTTCTTATAGGGTGGTCCTAACCGAGTTGACAAAATTAAGGGATCAGTTACAGGAGTTGTTGGATAAGGGATTATCTGACCTAGTGTATCACTTTGTTGTATACTTGTTTTTTTTTATGAAGAAAAAGGATGGGTCTATGCGTATGTGTATTGATTATCAATAGTTGAAAAAGGTGAAAATCAAGAATAAGTATCCTCTTCCTTGTATTGATGATTTATTTGACCAGCTTCAGGGTGATTTAGTGTTTTTAAAGATTGAATTGAGGTTCGAGTATCACCAGTTGAGGATTAGAGCCTTGGATGTTTCGAAGACAGCTTTTCAGACTCAGTACAATTATTATGAGTTCTTGGTCATGTCGTTTGGGTTGACTAATGCCCCATCTGCGTTCATGGAGTTGATGAATTAGGTATTTCAACTGTATCTCAACTCCTTTGTTATTGTATTTATAGATGACATATTGGTTTATTCCAAGAGTGAGGCTGATCATGAGGAGTATTTACGGATTGTGCTTTATAGATTGAGGGATAAGAATTTGTATGCTAAGTTCACTAAGTGTTAGTTTTGGATATCTCTCTTTCTTAGGTTATGTGGTGACTAAAAAAAGTATTATGGTTTATCCAGCTAAGATTAAAGCGGTTCATGATTGGGCTAGGCCTTTTTGCCCATTGAGATTTAGAGTTTTGTTGGCTTGGTAGGTTACTACCAATATTTAGTAAAGGATTTATCATCTATTGTAGCTCCATTGACCAAGTTGACTCAAAATATGATTTCCTTTTAGTGGTTTGATACTTGAGAGAAGAGCTTCCAAAAGCTCAATGATTTGTTGACATTAGCTCATCTCTTGACTTTGCTCAAAGAGGGATTGGATTTTATCATCTTTTGTGATGCTTCAGGTATTGGGTTAGATATTGTTTTGATGCAAAAAGGTAAAGTGATTGCGTATGCTTCTCTCCAGTTGAAGCCCTATGAGAATAATTACCGTACTCATGATTTGGAGTTGTGTACGGTTGTTTTTTGCTTTGGAGTTATCGAGGCACTACTTGTAGGGAGTCCATTGTGAAATTTTCTCAAATCATCGGAGCCTTCAGCATTTATTCACCCAACGAGATCTTAGTATGAGGCAACATCGATGACTTGAGTTTCTTAAGGATTATTACTTGACTATTCTCAATTATCCGGGTAAGGCTTATGTAGTTGTGGATTCCTTGAGTCGAAAATCGACTAGTATGGGTAGCTTGGTGTGTCTTTTGACTAAGGAGAGGTCGTTGGACTTAGAAGTTTAGTGCTTATTTAACTAGATGGTTAGGCTTGGTGTTTCAACACCTGGGTGTGTTTTAGCATTTGTGGAGGCTAGGTCTTTTTTAATAAACTAGATTTGAGCTCGTTAATTTGATGATATGGGATTAAGGTTGATTCAAGATAAGGTGATGAATGGTGAGGCTAAGAAAGGCTCACTTGATTCAGATAGTGTTTAAGGATTGGAGGCCAAGTTTTTGTACTAAGACTAGGTGATTAGATTAGATTGATTTTAGAGGAGGCTCATTATTCCAAGTATTATATTCATCCAGGAATGAGTAAGATGTATTATGATTTGAGGCAGTATTACTGTTGGGGTTGTATGAGGAAGGATGTAGTGGATTTTATAGCTCGTTGCCTTTGTTATCAGCAGGTGACGGCCAAACATTTGAGTCCTTGTAGTTTAGTTTAGAGGCTACCTATTCTCTAGTGGAAATAGAAATAGATCACCACAGAATTTGTGACCGGGTTGCCTCATACCTTGCATGGTTCTGATAGTGTTTAGGTCATCATGGATCGACTAACCAAATCTGATCATTTTATTTCATTTCAGGTCTCTTTTAGTGCTGAGAGGTTTCCCCATATCTATATTTATGAAATTGTACATCTTCATAGGGTGCCAGTGTCTATTATCTTAGATCGAGGTTTAGTGTTCACATCTTACTTTTGGAAAACCTTTCAGGATGAGTTGGGTACTCGGGTTGATCTTAGCATAATATTCTACCCCCATACTGATGGTCAATCAGAGCAGACTATTTAGGTATTAGAGGATATGCTTCATGCTTGTGTGATGGATTTTGGTGGTCAGTAGGAGCAATATTAGCCTTGACGAAGTTTGCGTATAATAACAACTATCATTCCTGTATTGATATGGCTCCTTTTGAGACTTTGTTTGGTAGGAGATGTCGCTCTCCTGTTGGTTGGTTTGAGGTTCTTGAGATTAGATCATGATTTATAGACTTTCTTTATGCGTCCTTGGATAGAGTTTGGATCATTCATGATAGGCTTAGAGGAGCTCAAAGTAGGCAGAAGTGCTATGTAGACCTTAGACTTCGTGCCTTGAGATTTGGAGTTGGTGATTAAGTTTTCCTTTAATTTTAGCCCATGAAGGGTGTGATAAGGTTTGGGAAGAGGAAAAATTTTAGCCCCAAGTATATTGTCCTATTTGAGATTCTTTGGATTGTTGGTGACGTGGCTTATGAGTTGGACTTACTCCCTGATTTATCAATTTATCTATTGTTCATCCAGTTTTTCACGTTTCAATGCTTCTCCATTATATTCTAGATGAGTCTCCTGACATTTTTTGGGAGTCGGTTCAGTTATATGAGAGATTGTCTTTTGTTAAGGAGCATGTCTCTATCCTGGATAGAGATGTTAGGACATTGCATTCTAGAGTTATTCTTGTGGTTAAGATCAAGTGGAAACTCCGACATGTAGATGAGGCTACTTGGGAGGTCTATTTTGATGTGTGTGGTTCCTACCCCATGTCTTTATTGGTTCAAGTATTTCTCTTGCTTTTAGTTCGAGGATGACTAGAATTTTAGTGGTGAATTTTGGTTTTTAGTGGCTTTGGGAGCCTTATAGTTGACTTCGGTCAACATTTATTGATTTGTGCATCGAAATTGAAAAATGGACAGTATCAGTAGATCGAGAATGTTGATTTAGGTTGGCAACATGGTTAGTGTGGTTTTATGGCTTTTAAATCTCATTTCAATCCTCATTTCAGAAAGTTGTGAAATTGGGTTTCGGCGGTCAACTTTGTAAAAATGATATTTTTTCATAAATTTGATATGGCCATTGAGTACGAAGAATCAAATTTGATATGGTAGCATATTTTGTTTGCATTTACAGGATTCTGGATGAATCTCGAGGGGTTCGCGAAGACTTAGACCCTATATATAACCATGTTTCGCCTTTCCCCCCTAATTTTGAGACTTGGAGCTTAGGGTTTCACACTTTTGGGCAATTTCTTCCATTTCTAAGCCTGGGTAAGCTTCTCAACATCTATTTCAATTACTTTACTTCAATTTTATCATCTAATTCTTTTTTTAACGTGGATTAAAGTGATAAATTGGAGATTTCAGACCTGAAGGCCTAAAACATGTATTTCTTCGATTCAAACCCTATTTTCCACCCGTTTTCACTTGGGTAAGTTTCTAATCTTATAATCATTAATTTTCTCTCAATTTAATCTTCAAAACAACTTTAAATTCTTGATTTCAAAAAGGATTTTTGGGGATTTTGTTGGTAAAGCTTAAACGTGGTTTTTCTTCAATTTGGACCTCGTTTGAAACTTTTTTTTGCTTCGTTTTTCAGCTGTACACTCCTAAAAATATGGGGAACATATTTCAAAGATAAAATTATAATTTTTCCCTTCTTTTTTGAAAACTCATTTTGGGGGTCCATTTTGACCACGATTTGAAAATAGGCAAAATGGGTATCGTTATCTTTATTTTAACACATAGATTATATATTTCCATGTTTTAGTTGATTTCAAGTCCGTTCAAGAGGAGTAAGGCTTTGGATTAAAGGCTTGCACATTGATTTTTGGCATTCGAGGTAGGGTATGGCTATACCTTCTTCAAATTGGACTGGGTAGTGAATGTTGATACAAAATCATGTTACGGGTGTGGGAACTAATCATAAAAATAGATTTATTATTGTGGTGTGCCCATGTGGGACCTATATAATGATGTTATTTGATGGTCTTGGTATACTATTTGCTATGTGTGATTGTGTGGTGTCCTATATGATATTATTTGCCTTATTATCGTGTTTTCCCCATATTTTTTGAGTTTTTTGAGATTTGGATACCATTAGTACTCCTTGTATCCTTGGTAAGCTCTTGGTTATGCCTTGATATGTTATGTCCAAAGTTTATGTGGATTTGATTGCTCAAATCTTTAGAATGTGGTTTTACTCGGTTGTGATTATGTTCTTCGGCCACATCTTAGTTTCAACCCTTTTGGAAATCCTTGGGTATATGCTTGATTTCTAATAATAATATTGGTTTAGATGTTGATCTCTAGTGAAGACTTTTTATCTCTAGTTGTGGTTTTAGACTCTCTAGGATGAAAACTTGAAAGTTCTGATGGATTTTTGAGACTTTAGAGAATAGTTGCTTACTCATGAACATGATCAGTTTGGATAGTTAAGATCGAGTGGTTCAACTTTGGTGCCGAGATTACATCTATTGATTGCGTAACTTAGTTGTAGCACCATTTTACAGTTTGACTTAGTTGAGTCTTCGTTGATAGGTTGACTAGACCTACTCTCCATATATCAATTAAGTTTTTCTCCATTTAGGGAGATTTCATTAGATAGATGCTCGAAGGATGGTCGTTGGCACATGTTATTGGTTTCTACTACTCGGGGCTTTGGTTCTCAATCTTCATAAAAAAATTTATGTATACTACTTAGTGGAAGAGGTGTGTATTAGTTGAGCTTATCATAGTTTCACCAATAGTCGATGGGGTATTTGAAAGTGGATCATTAATATTTTAGAGATTGTGCTTTAGAGTAATGACTATTAGTTTCGAGGGTCATCGAGACCAGTTTAGTAGCTTTGCCAGAGGTCGCAGACCATGTTCACCACCATTTGTGTATTCAAGTAGGATCTTATGGAGCTTCGTTCTTATGTTAGTCCATGTGGATTTTCAGTGGATCATATCTTTCATTCAAGTTTAGTTGTGATGTGATTATGTGGATAGAGCTCGAATGATGTTGGAGTGATTCTGTGTAGCTTGAGGTTTGCAACATGTTTGGAAGGATAAGAGAAAACTAGATTTGCAGTTAGTGTTGGCTGTATAGTTCATGCTTTGGGTTGACTTTATATTGGCTGAGTTTTTGGTTAGTTGTGCTGGTATTTGTACAATGTTAGTGCGTGGTGTTTTGGGTTTACATGCTTTAGTCATGCTCGATTCAATTGGAGGCTAGTTGGTTTTTGAAATTGAGTTGATGGTTATTTGGAAAGTGAATGAAAAGGGTCTACCTTTAGCAAAATCCATTCGAAGCATTGTTTAGCCTTGGAAGTCATCTGGGGGAGCCTTTCTCGATATATAGGCGCAATACCTCGTCCTATCAATCTTTTAGGCTCTTTCTATCCATAGACTTCCAGGGATGAATGTCCTTTTAGTAGTGGATATTATAATGACCCTTCAGTTCATTTCCTTTTTTTCCATGTCTTTTCGGCATTTTGCACATTCCCTTAGTGGCTACAGGTTATTATGACTTTCCAAAATTGTTGACTTGGTAGTTCTTTTGAGTTTTAATCCATTTTTCTATTTTGGAGCTTTTAGATTTGAGAATTTGGTCTTAGACCAAAGCACCTAGTAAACGACCTCAAAAGAGAATTTTGACAGGTTGTTAGCTCTAAAACATGGATTTTAGGCTAGGGAGACCCTTGATTTGGGTCCCAAGACTTTCAGACTCATTTTGGATTATTGGATATATTTGATAAAAAATAAAAACTACAAGTGTGGGGCCTAAATTTTGTCAAAATAACCTCCTACGGAAATTTTGATGGTTCCGTTGAATCTGAAATGTCAAATTAGGTATGGTAGCATAGTTCATCTGCGCACATGGTGTTCTGAATGAATTTTGAGCACCCAGTCGAAGTCTAATAGGACTTAAGCTTTTGACGATTTCAAGCATCTATTGTAGCCAAATTTTGTCCTTTGCATTCATGAGGCTTGGCCGCATTCGTGAGGGTCAAGGAATCTTGACCTTCAGGTTTGCAAGCTAGCCTCCCTATTCACGAATGGAAGTCATCTTGACCGGCTCAGCTTTACTCTTTGCATTTGCAGTGGATCAGCCACATCTGTAAAGTTTGGTCTGGGTTGACATTGCGTTCGCGACTCCTGACCTACGTTCCCAAAGGGTATTATATTTGAGCATCACGATCGTGACTAAGGGCCCTCCATTCACATGGGTGACCCCCTGGCAGTATAATCCCCTTTTTCTAATTTTTTATTAATTTCTTGCCCATTTTGACCATTATCAGACCTAGGAGCTAAAGTGTCATGACCCGAAACAAGGCCTAGTCGTCGCGGGTATCTCAATATCACCATGGATTGGAGACCTCCCCCTTAGCCTAACCTTAAGATCATAATAATCATAAAATAAATATGAAGCCAATCAAACCAATGATAATATTAATAGAAATAGATGAATCAAACGGCTGTCAAAGAACTCAAATAATAATCCACCCAAACATGTCCATAAAGCCTCTAAATACAGAGTAACATCTAAGTTAGAACATACCCTTTACTATGACCAAAAAGAATCCAAAAGCACTATGACAAGAAATAAAGAATAATGAAATGACAAGGCCTTCTGAAGAATGGAGTATCACCACTTTATAGTAACTCAACATACGTGTTTGACCATGTAATACCCCGATTGTTTCTTCATCCTAAATCCATCTTTTGAGTGAATATGGACGACTTCCAAATTGATTTTTATTTATCTCATGATGTATTTACCTAAATTCTACTCTTAATCATGTGGAGAATTGGATAAGCTTTCCATCCACATAAGATTCACCCAAATCGGACACCCGGTAAGGAAGTTAGAGCCATTTTGTAATTCCCCGAGACTCTTACCAATAGTGCAACCATGAATCAAGATATTGAGAAATAAATTATATTTATTTGGTTGTTTTCTAATCAAGGATGGTGTGTATTAAGGCCTTAAAGATGTCCTAACGATTGGGCGAATGAAAACATTCCTTACCAATTGAGTTCTTGGGAAGAATATTGGTATAGTCAACTTCAAAAGAGCATATCTCTCATTATACTAAAAATTTATGAGCCCATGACCAATCAACAGATAGATAATTTAATTATCTTTCCAAAGATACAAATTTCGCCAAAATCCGATATCGGAGTAAAGCGTTATGCCCATTTTACTCCAACATGGTCAAGCTGGAAAATGGTGACGATGGTTCTCTCGGGCTGTCACGTTTTTGACGCCATTTCTAACAACATCGTCACTTTCTGACGACATTTCTGATGATGTCATCAGCATTAGGAAGAAAATCAAAAATTCGACCCTTTTGTGATAACATTTCGTGACGGCCTATCACGGGTCTGACGGCTTATCACCGATGTCGTCAGTCATTTTTTTTCAGCAATTAAAGGGCGTTTTAAAAAGGATATTTTGGTCTTTTCCACCCATTTTGACCCTCTATATATATCCAAGTAAAGAAAAAAACTTGATTCTTCTTCCATTTCATCAAGAATACTAGGGTTACTCTCTCAAAAATCCAATCCAAATTTCCCAAAAACATCAAGAATCCAAGCATAGATTTTATAAATTGGTTCAAGATTCAAGGTACCCAAGTCAAAAGCATCAAGAACCCTAACTCAAGAAGTGGAAAAGGAGTCTATAACAAGTTTCTTCATTCAAATCCATAATCAAGGTATGTAGAGTTTGAACAAGAACACTTCTTTCGTTCTTGTGCCCAAAGATTTAATTTCTACTATTGAAATCCATGATTTTGCAGAGTGGGTTTACACCCAAATTACTTTATTAATGATTTATGATATTCGAGCTATTCAAGATCGATACACATGACTATTTCATTAATTTATTTCTTAAATTGAGAACTTATGCCATGAGTTGAATATTATTATTATGAGTTGATGATTTCCGAATGATTTGAGATAAGAGTCATGATTTAAGCTTTTTTATGGGTATTTTGATTATTTAATATATATATATATATATATATATATATATATATATTGATATTTGAGCTTGAGAGTCAAGAATGAGTTCTATGATGATTTCTTGAAGTTTTTGATACATGATTATTTTACAACTTCCAAATTATGACTTGATATTTAATATTGTGAATTTCATGTTCTACCATGAGTTGGTATTTTAAGTGCTTTCAAGACATGTTTCAAGCTTTAAGCTTCCTTATCAAAAATTGGATTATTGAGTATATTGATTCATAAGATTGATTTGTCATAATGAGTCTTCATATTTCCTCAAAGTTATTGATGTTGCCATGACTAAATGAATTGATACATCTTGATGTTGAGAAAGATTATTTGATTTTGAGTCGAGTTAGGAATCCACAGTTGTATATGATTTACCGATGAGATATATATTTATGTTTTGGTCTTTATAATGGACCCACGAATTGATACTGATTAAGGTGGATTTTCTAATGCGTTCTGAGCTGAATCTGGGAGGAGTATTTAGCACCGAGTGGGAAATATGGTATTTCCCCAAAACTACGTACCACCGTAGGATTGATATTGATGATTGTGGGCCAGAGGCTGAGTATGGGATTGTGATTGAGAAATTGAGGTTGTACTCCTTAGAAAGAGTTCGATACTTTCGCAATGTGGGGTTATCTCCTTAGGAGGGCAAAATGTTGGACTCCATGTGGCTCACATGGTGTAGTTATGTCGGTTATAAGAAACTCCCAAGTCCATAAGAGTTCAAGTTTCATGAGTTACCGAGTCACTCTAAGTCATGATTTAAAGAGTTTGAGTTAAGTAAAATGATTTATGAGATTTATAATGCTTGTATTACTATTGATGATTTACAAGGAATATATTTCAGTTAATTCAAGCGAAGAAAGTTGTTATCGTCAGCATGCATGATTTTCATAATCATTTATGATATTATTTATAATGTTGCATTGCACCCCCACATACTCAGTACATTTCTTAAAGTACTGACCCCCATATGTTTTAATATGCTATAGTGCCTTATAATGTAGGTACAAGTTATAGCACAGATACCACATTCAGTCAATTCGTAGCTTCCAGTCAGCAGGTGATGAGTCCTTTTGATTTGAGGGCATGAGTCAGTTATACAGTTCGAGAAATATTGTATTTTTCTCACTTTAGTCATATTGAAATTGGGTAGTTGAAAGTCATGACCCATCTATCTGAAGTCAGTACCAGTAGAGGCTTCATAGACAGTCAGTAGAAGTTGATGTATTAAGTTTCAATTTCATTTGTAAAAGTAGAGTTGTAATCTTGTAAAGTTCATGTTTATATTGATAAGTTCATAGAAGTTCTATATTTTCGCTAACTTTATATAGATTTAAGAATTTTATCCAGTTGTTTATGAGTTATGCTAGTAGGAGGGTTAGCTTGGGGTCACTTGCGCCCCTAAACACCGTGTAATGTCCCAGGACCCAAATTTTGGGGTGTTACAAACTTAGTATCAGAGCACAGAGTTCAAGTGTCCTAGGGTATATATGAAGCCGTGTCTCGTAGAGTCTTGTAGAATGGTACGGAGACGTCTGTACTTTTCTTCGAGAGGCTACAAGACATTTAGGAAAGGTCTTCCTTCTTTCAAGTCTTAGATCGTGCTATAAAAAGGTTCATTGAGAAACTTATACTAATTCTCATCTTACCCTATTCGGGGCATCCCCGCCTTATTTTCAAGGTATTAGAGACAGTCAAACTCAATTCTTTATAGATAGTACTTTCTTTAATAGTCCCCACAGATAGTTATGAAGTTGTAAATGAGCTAGAAAGTACCCTATTAGTGCCTTATCATGCTTTCCTTATAAATTGTGCAATAATCCCAAGTAAGTTGTGCTTCCAGATTTCTTTCTCAGAATCCATATTGATAATCTATACTTCCTTATCTATGTACTGTTCCTGAGGTAACATGATCAGTGAGTTCCAATTTTCTTTCTCTGATAATGCTTTCAGACTTACAAGAGAGAAATTTCAGAAGTCTTACAAAACGGCTTGAGAAGAGCTTACCAACGTGTTATAAGTTTCCTAAGTTCAATGTTATTCCCTCTCCCTTATGATTCTTTCAGTTAAGACAGAGTAAGATGTGTATTCTTAGATTATCAAATATTGTATGGAGAGTTTCTATCTCTTGTAACCTTATTATCTTCATGATGTTGGAACTGAAAGTCTAGTGAAGCCGTGTGGGGCTCTTTCGATTCACTAGCATAATTTCTTTATTATCCATCTCAAATTCTTTTTCAAAATGCAAATCAAAGACTAGTGAAGATGGGTGAGGCCTATTTTGATTCACTAGCGACTCCTTATGTATCTTGTTTCCTCATGCTGGTTAGAACTGGTTTAAAGGTGTTGTGGCAAGAAAAGATGGAAAGTGTGATTTATTAAAAGTATGTATAGCTGAGCCTTTTGCATGTGATCGAGTTAGTGGTGAAGTGATATTGTTCTTGTGTGTCAGCTCATGGAATAAAGAGAAGGAGTTATTGGTGGAGGTAAATAATAGTTTGATTAAGGTATAAAAAGAGTTATTGATGGTGTGTTGCACAAGATAAGTATAAGTTATGGATGATGATACTTAGTGGATGAGTGTTGTTAACTTAGATGCTCCTAAGATTGCAAGGGAAAGTTAAGTTGAGGCTTAGAGAGTTATGAACTAAGTTAAGTTGTGTATGAAGGATAGATAGTAATGATGGGTAGAAGAAGGGTGTGTTGAAGGATTATAAATGAGAGAGGCCATATGATTATGACTAATTATTGTTATGAGGGGTTTTAGTGGACTAGTGTTTATTGATGTTTTGTTTTATAGTTTCCAAGTGAGAATGGTGTGTGTGAGGTGAAGTTGTAAGTTATGCTGAGCGCTAGGCATTAAGCTTGGATGAATGGTGGCTATGAAGGTGGATGTGATGATTTCTTGGTTAATGGTGCTAGTTACAGGGAAATGATCTAATAGGCTTGGACAGTGTATGCGAGAGCTTGAGTTTGATCAACTTGTAATTAAGTTTGATTTTGTGTTCTTGGTAAGAAATCTTGCCCAAGGTTATGTGGGGCTGCTTTATTTTTTCTAGGGTCATTGTATGTGGCGTAATTAGTAAGTATCGTGGAGTTGCTAGGTGGAGGAAGACTAGTTAGGAAATGAACGATGTTCCTAATAATTGAGTCACGAAGTGTGATGGCTTTAGTCTAAGGGGGAGATAGTAGAACAAGTGACTAGGTTAGTTTGTCAGGTTGTAGTAGGTATGCGCCAATAAGTTGTGGAACAGCTGTGAGAAGGGATACTTCTCGACCTATTTTTATTTTAGTATTTTCAGTCATTCCTGTATTTATTCATGCTTTGCGTTTTGATTCCATGATCATGATTCATGTCTAGGCATGCCATAAAAAAAATCCTTTCCTTACTTAGTTTTTGAAATGTGGAGTCTCAGACCTTTCACTGGTTGGAATCAAATTCATAGTTACGAATTCCCAATTTAGGTCATGCAACACATGACTTATGTACTCAAGCTTTGTGATATGTTCAGTTCCAATGTTCAAGCGCTATTTTTAATGATCAGCAAGAAAGGAATTCAAATTCATATCATGCATGTCCCCTGACCGTATTTCTTTGATGGGTTTATGATGTTAAATCCTCTATTTCTCAAACCTCAGTTGAGTGCCAAGTTATCCATAGTATCTATTCATGTGTCAGATCCTCATGCTCTAATCTTTTAGTTATCTTTCCTTACCCAATATAGTGGTGGTGAATAGTTGTTTAGTTGGGAGAGAAGAGATATTTCCTTATCAATGATAGAGGGTGCCATGCTTACTTTGGCTTGGAGATAATGTGAAGTAAGACTGAGGCTAAGTCTTTGATACATGTTATGGTTAGTTGAAGTTTAATGTGTTATGATTGGGAAGAATGCGGTGTGTTCATTTTGTGTAATTCCATGAGTTGTAATTCCATGAGTTGGAAGGAATATTGGAGTGACGCATTTGTTTAGAACTCGATTAGCAAGGAGTGTATCAGGTGTTCTTGAGGCGAGTGCATGGAAATTTTCTTGATAAGAGCTGTGTAGGGTAGAAGAAGAGGCTTTATAAGTGTTTGATTAGGAATGTGCATGTGGTTATGAAGATAGGCTTGAATGTTGTGTTTGTGTGCATGCGGATGGGTGCCTTGCACATTAGTAAATGGCTAGTGCTAGGTGAATCAGAGTTGTCGAAGTGGTAATGAGAATTACTCTTGAAGTGAGAGGTTGTAAGAATGTAGATGTGTGGGAGCTCATGATTTAGAATGGGATTATGGTAATTTTATGATCTCCGATTCAGATGTCTTTTTTAGATCTTGCCTAAAGTTCTTTGCTCCTTCAAACCATTAGAATTCCTTGGAAAGGTGTTGAAGAAATCCTCTACTTAAGTATGAGTATCGAGTACGATTCAGTTTGCATAGCTAGCAACCCAGTTTTTAAAATTTGCCAGATAGATTTCTATGGTCTTCCTTTTTTTTTCGAACTAGTCTAGTCTTACCACTCAAAATTTCATAGGTAAGAGCAATTCGATAAGTAGTTTCTCTTGCCCAAAATCTACGAATTGAATTCAGTATGTGTATCAGGCATCAGTTTCAAATTCGGATATATAATTCTGATTCAGTCTGTAAGCATTCATTGAACAATCTTTGTTTTCCAAGTATTCTAGTCCAGACATTGTAATACCCATTATGTAGTCTTATCCTTGTTTCTCATGATCTATGCCTACAGAAATTATCTCTTCACCGTCTATGAGTACAATTTCACCCTTATCACATCAAGTGAATTCTAAACTCTCAGTATGAGCCCGCTCTTTAATATAGGAAGAAGGCAAATTAGCTCAAATTCAGTCGAGAATTATAGTTGTCCTCTATCTATTTTTTTTCTAGTATCGGATCCAGCTGTATAACTATTCTCATCATGATTTTATACATTCAACGAAATACTTCAAAGTTTAGAAAGAGATAAATTTAGATTTACAAGTTTTTTCAGCCGTGTTTCTTCAATTTTCTCTATATTCTTGGCCAAAAATCAACATTCGAGGACGAATGTTTTCAAGGGGGAGATATTGTACTACCCCGATCGTTTCTTAAGCCTAAATCCATCTTTTGAGTGAATATGGATGACTTCCAAATTGAATTTTATTTATCTCATGTTGTATTTCCCTAAATTCTACTCTTGATCATGTGGAGAATTGGATAAGCTTTCCATCGACATACCCGAATCGGACACCCAGTGAGGAAATTAGAGCCATTTTGTAATTCCCTAAGACTCTAACCAATAGTACAACCATGAATCAAGCTCTTGAGAAATAAATTATAGTTCTTTTTTTGTTTTCTAATCAAGTATAGTGTGTGTTAAGGCCTTAAAGATGTCCTAACGATTGGGCGAATGAAAACATTCCTTACCAATTGAGTTCTTAGGAAGGATATTGGTATAGTCAACTTCAAACGAGCAAATCTCTCATTATACTTAGAATTTTTGATCTCATGACCTATCAACAGATAGATAATTGAATTAGCTTTCCAAATATTCCAATTTCGAAAAAATCCGATATCGGAGCAAAGAGTCATGCCCATTTTACTCTAACATGGTCAAGCTGGAAAACGGTGACGACGGTTCTGATGGGCTGTCACATTTCTGACACCATTTCTGACGACGTTGTCACTTTCTGATGATATTTCTGACAACATCGTCAGCCTTAGGTAGAAAATAAAAAATTTGACCCTTTTGTGATGACATTTCATGACGGCCTATCACAGGTCTGACGGCCTATCACGGATGTCGTTAGTCATTTTTTTTTCAGCAATTAAGGGGCGTTTTTAAAAGGGTATTTTGGTATTGTCCACCCATTTTGACCCTCTATATATATCCAAGTAAATAAGAAAACTTGATTCTTCTTCCATTTCATAAAGAATACTAGGGTTTCTCACTCAAAAATCCAATCCAAATTTCCCAAGAACATCAAGAATCCAAGCATAGATTTTATAAATTGGTTCAAGATTCAAGGTACCCAAGTCAAAAGCATCAAGAACCCTAACTCAAGAAGTTGAAAAGGAGTCTATAACAAGTTTCTTCATTCAAATCCATAATCAAGGTATGTGGGGTTTGAACAAGAGCACTTCTTTCGTTCTTGTGCCCAAAGATTTAATTTCTACTATTGAAATCCATGATTTTGCAAAGTGGGTTTACACCCAAATTACTTTATTAATGATTTATGATATTTGAGCTATTCAAGATCAATACACATGACTATTTCATCATTTTATTTCTTAAATTGAGAACTTATGCCATGAGTTGAATATTATTATTATGAGTTGATGATTTTCGAATGATTTGAGATAAGAGTCATGATTTAAGCTTTTCTATGAGAATTTTTATTATTGAATATATATATATATATATATATATTGATATTTAAGCTTGAGAGTCAAGAATGAGTTCTATGATGTTTTCTTGAAGTTTTTGATGCATGATTATTTTACAACTTTCAAATTATGACTTGATATTTAATATTGTGAATTTCATGTTCTACCATGAGTTGGTATTTCAAGTGCTTTCAAGACATGTGTCAAGCTTTAAGCTTCCTTATGACAAATTGGATTATTGAGTATATTGATTAGTAAGATTGAGTTTTCATATTGAGTTTTGATATTTCCTCAAAGTTATTAATGTTGCCATGACTAAATGAATTGATACATCTTGATGTTGAGAAAGATTATTTGATTTCGAGTCGAGTTAGGAATCCACAGTTGTATATGATTTACCGATGAGATATATATTTATGTTTTGGTCTTTATAATGGACCCACAAATTGATATTTATTAAGGTGGATTTCCTAATGCTTTCTGAGCTGAATCTGGGAGGAGTATTTAGCACTGAGCGGGAAATGTGGTATTTTCCCAAAACTACGTGCCATTGTAGGATTGATATTGATGATTGTAGGTCAGAGGCTGAGTATGGGATTGTGATTGAGAAATTGAGGTTGTACTCCTTGGCAAGAGTTCGACACCCTCGCCAATGTGGGGTTCTCTTCTTAGGAGGGCAAAACGTTGGACTCCATGCGGCTCACATGGTGTAGTTATGTCGGTTATAAGAAACTCCCAAGTCCATAAGAGTTCAAGGTTCATGAGTTACCGAGTCACTTTGAGTCATGATTTAAGGAGTTTGAGTTAATTATAATGATTTATGAGATTTATAATTCTTGTATTACTATTGATGATTTACAAGGAATATATTTCAGTTAATTCAAACGAAGAAAGTTATTATTGTCAGCATGCATGATTTTCATAATCATTTATGATATTATTTATAATGTTGCATTGCACCCCCACATACTCAGTACATTCCTTAAAGTACTGACCCCCATATATTTCTATATGCTGTAGTGCCTTATAATGTAGGTACAAGTTATATCGTAGATACCACATTCAGTCAGTTCGTAGCTTCCAGTCAGTAGGTGATGAGTCCTTTTGATTCGAGGGCATGGGTCAGTTATACAGTTCGAGAAGTGTTGTATTTTTCTTACTTTAGTCGTATTGAGATTGGGTAGTTGGGACTCATGACCAATCTATCTGAAGTCAGTACCAGTAGAGGCTTCATAGACAGTCAGTAGAAGTTGATGTATTTAGTTTTAGTTTCATTTGTAAAAGTAGAGTTGTCATCTTGTAAAGTTCATGTTTATATTGATAAAGTTTAGAGAAGTTCTATTTTTTCACTAACTTTATATAGATTTAAGCATTTTATCCAGTTGTTTATGAGTTATGCAAGTACAAAGGTTAGCTTGAGGTCACTTGCGCCCCTAAGCACCGTGTGACATCCCGGGACTCAAATTTTGAGGCGTTACAAACTAGCTAATGATGTACAAGAGCAATATAAAATCCTTCAAACATTACACCGGGATAGGGAAAAGGGTCATGAATATGAGAGTTTAAATATTTAACCAAAATTGTGTAGCTCGATCCATCCTAAGGCCACCCATGGGCTATATGGGTCCAGCTCCCCCTGCAGGATGGGCCCTAGTGTATGTTAGCCGCATGAACCAAGGAAAAATCGAGGGAAAACTAAATCCACCAAGCCAATAGTCATCCCAATATATATATAATTACATATATATATATATATATATATATATATAAGTGTGCACCAAGCGCACAGTCATATATACCCCCAACGCTGGCAAACGTGGTTTCCAGTGTTTGTCCCCCCAAGACTCACACCTTCATGGTGAGCTACACAATTCCCTTTAAGCCTAAATTAGAACAATTTGCAAATAAACCAATCCATTAACGTAGTAGTTGTTCATTAAGGCATTTACCACTTGGTAGGGTCATACTAATATGCTTGCAAGCTAATATATTTATGTCAAATCAATCTACATAACCAAATTAGACTCCCAAGTTCCATTTAAAATCCGAAACCAAGGCCACCCAGGCCATCTAATACCATTGTTTTTCTATTGATGCAATGCATTGGTTTGAAAAATATGTTACACCATGCAATTTTCCATATTCAAAATCAAGTTTATAAAGTGGGTAAGGTTAATGAGATTATCAATCCAAAATTCTATCAATTTGGGGAAACCCATATCCCTCATTCCAACCATTTATACTATTCACCAATTCAATCTAAAAAACATCAATTTAAAGTATGAATAATCAATTTAGAACATGGGACAAGTAATTCAATCAGTAACAACCAAAACCCCTCAACCCAATTTCAAAACCCACAATTAAATCATATGAAAATCCATTCAATTAAGGCCACAATGTAAATCTAAAGTTAGCCAAGAGAAACATGTCTGAAATGCACAAGGAATTGAAGATAATTTGAAGTTTGGATCCCAGAGTAGTGATTTCTTGAAAAACCTTTGAGTATTATTGGGTTTTGAGTTTAAGAGATAATGAATGGTGTTTGATCCTTAAAACTAATGGGAAAAGGGTGTTTTTATCTTTAAAGGTCGTAGAAGGGGTAGAAAGACCAAAAGTCCCTTACCCCAAGTGAAAAGAACAAAAACTAGACGGATTTAAAAGAACTGCGTGGCACACCATTATCGCGGAGGTTAGCCTCTGTGCCACGCCAATATCGTGGAGGTTAACCTTTGTGGCATAGCCTTACTGCAGAGGATCACTACCTTGGGGTCCCAAAATAACCCCGAACCCCTTTCAAAAAATTAAAAACTTTCCCAACACACCCTTTTAACATCCCTAAACATAATTTAAGTCAAAAATCAACATTACACATGCGGGAGGGTCAAAAATAAATGATCAAAATTTTAAGGGGTTTTACATTATCCTCTCTTAGGATCATTCATCCCCAAATGATGAGTTAGGACACTCTTAGTATGAGAATAGTAAGAATACATGGAATCAAATGAAAAATCCAAATTACGACATGAGGGAAATGAGACTCATACTTTACCTCACTCATCCAACACAAGGAGTAACAATGGATACTTGGCCTTCATATCTTCCTAATCTTACCATGTAGCTTCTTCTACCTTTTAAATTCTCCAAAGAACCTTCACCGAGGCTACATCCTTGGTCCTCAACCTACAAACTTACCTATCCGGTATTTTACTCAATACTTCCTTATAAGACATAGAATCTGTAACACTAACATCCTCAATAGGCACTATAAAAGAAGGATAACCCACACACTTTTTAGCATAAACGCATGAAAAATAGGATGAATCAAAGCTAAACTTGTAGTTAAATATAAATTATAAGCAACATTCCTAATTTTCCTTAAAACCTGATAGGAACTAATACAACAGGGACTAACCTTTACATTCTTCCCAAACCTTATCACTCCTTTTATAGAAGACACCTTCAAGAATACCCAATCAATTACTTTAATATACAAATCCTCTACCTTACATCCGTATAAGAATTTTGACGACTTGGAGTAGTCTAAATTCTTTCTCTAATCACTTTTGCCTTATACATGGCTTGGTGAACCAAGTCATGACCAAAAGCATCACCTGCCTCAAACCACTTTGTAAAAGACCTACTTCTTCTACCATAAAGAGCCGCAAAAGAAGCCATTTGAATGCTAGAATGTAAACTATTGTTGTAAGCAATTATATGTAGTTTTGATGATGGGTAACTAACTACAAGGGACCAGGTCCTTGTATGTGCAAGATATAGTACAACTAGCATGCGTAGTCTGCACAATTTTGTCATCTTGTGTAACAAATTTGTAGGTGATATTTTGTACTAATTAGGATAGCTGGTCCAATGATCTTTTAGCCCTAAACATTTTCAACTATAAAAGGAAAGAGAGGCCTCTTCATTAAGTGGGTTTTTTAAAATACAAAGAGTGAACAAAGGCAGCAAAAACTCCATTCCAAGATTGCTCAAGCAATGCTCATGTTCTTATCTTTGTAATATGCTTAAAAAGTGAGTGAGTGTTCTTGAGTGTTGATTTGTAAAAAAATTACTCAAGCTATAAGAGTAATGTCTTGTTCTTTCAATGAGAGAGGTGCATAGGTAGAGTTGCCTAAGCTAGTTAATAAGCTTGTAGTAAAGTTGCTACAATCAAAAGGAGCCTAGGGGTAGGAAAGAATTTGGATTGTAATTAGGAGTTTGATTATCATGGATTTCTTTGATGCTTGAGAGGGCAAGTCATGGTTTTTATCTTCCAGGGTTTCCACATAAAAATATATGTATTTTTACTCTTTCTACACTATTGTTTATTTTTCTAAGTGATTAGTGGTTATTTTCCTGTGATTGATTCTGAGGGACCTGGTCCCTCACTGTGTTGTGCAACCCCAATGGTTTTAACAAGTGGTATCAAAGTTGGTTCAGTCTACATGGGTTAAACCTCAGGTGTCTTGGCTATCATGGCTTCTCCACCTAATATAGAAGAAGGGAAATCTACCGCTAGATGACCAAGATTCAATGTGCAGTACTATAGGTGGTGGAAAACAAGAATGTTCGACTTTTTTATTGCTGAGGATAGTGAGTTGATGGACATAATTCATGATGCTCCTTATGTGACTGTTAAAGAAGTTATAGAAAGAGTAGTTACAAAAATGGTAGTAAAAAGCAAGAGAGAGTACAGAGATGAGGATAGGAAAAAGATTAAAAAAAATTACAAGGCTAAGAAATGGTTAGTATGTGGCATAGGTTCTGATCAATACAATAGGATCTCAGCTTGTGAAAATGTTGAAGTGACTTAGGATTGCTTAAAAAAGGATCATGAAGGAACCACTGATGTGAATGATTCCAAAGTTGACTGCTTACTACCCAGTATGAAACGTTCACCGTGAAAGAAGGAGAGACAATACAAGAAACACATATAAGATTTACTTTCATAACGAATGGCTACACTACCTAGGAAAAGTGATTCCACAGTATAAGCAAGTGAGGAAGATTCTTGGTGTTCTATGAAAATCTTGGGAAAGCAAAGTAGATGCTATAACTAAAGCCAAAAACCTGAAGACCCTCACTATGGATGAACTGACTGGAAATTTAAAGACCCATGAGATCAATGAGCAGCAAGGGATGGAGAAGAATAATATAAAAAGGGAAAACTCCCTGGGATTAAAATCATCCAAACTTAATTCAGCTGAGGAGGACACTGATGATGCCTATTTGGAAAAATAATAGTTAGATCTATAAGACAAAGTGCCTAGTTTCAAAAAAGTGGGAGCAGTAGCAAAAAGAGGGGTACTATGGAGGTTTGTCACAAATGTGGAAGTCTTGAGCACTTCATTAAGGATTTTCCAATACATAAATTGACTATCAGAAATATCTCAAGACTGGTGGTAACAAGGGAAAGAACAAGGACCAGGTCCTTATAAAATTTAGCAAAAAAGTTGCAACTGATTATGCAGTAAGGAAGGCTCTAGAAATGCAAAGAGATTTCTTTAATGAATCTTAGAAAGATGGGAAGTAGGAAGATATTTCCATGATGGTAGTGTAGGATGAAAAATGACCTTAGATTCCTTATTTTGTTTTATGGAAAACACTAAAGATGAAGAAGAAAATGAGGTAACACTTTCTGACATTAAAAAAAGCTTAGAGAATTACTCTGTTATAAAAATAAAAAAGGTTGCCAATGTGTTGATTGATTCCATGTGTGAAATAACTAATGCAAAAATGCTCTAGAATAAAAGGTAGAAAGACAAAAGATTGATTTGATAGCTCTAACCCTCCAGATATCTGAAACTGAGGCATTGGTTGCACATTTAAAATCTAAAAGTTTAAGCTTAGTTAATCAACTGGAGAAATCTAATAATGCCTGTGATAAAGAAAAAAATAATGCTCTAGCAGGAAAGGAAGAAGATCAAGAGTTGTAATTGATAGCTTTGACTGTCCAGATATCTAAAACTTAGCACTAGGTTAAGCTCAAATTTGAAAATCTGAGTTTGGTGAGTCAACTAGAGAAGGTAGATGCTTCTGAGAGTAAAAGGAAGAAAAAAACATCAAAGTTTCCAGTTGAGCTTGAAGAAAAATTAGAATATTCCCAAAAGAATCTTATGTCTGCACTCCAGAAGAATGAGAAGTTGGAAGGGACCCGATCTGTCTGAGGGAAGAACTTAAAAAATCCCTACAATGGACTACATCCTCTCAGATCCTTTTTAACTTAACTATTCAAGGTGCTAAAAATGGGAAGGGTCTTGGTTACAGAAAAGGAACCTAACCTCGCGAGTCTCAAGGAAAGGTTGGTCGTGATGCTAAGAACAAGGTCCATAAGACCCTATGTACTTATTGTGGAAGAGATAGGCACACAAAGAAAATTGTTAGAGCTGGATTAAAGCTAGAATGAATGGTTCCAGATACATTCAACAAGGGAATGCATATTCTATGGGTTTCAAGCCAAATTCATATTCTATGGGTTTCAAGCCATGAAAATTACAAAAAGGAACTCTCTACCAAGATGAACAAGAAGGATTTGATCACTACATTGTCCTACTACTAGGAACTCAGATTCAAGTGGGTTCTCAAATATGACAAATAATTATGGTCTCAGGTATAAGGAAGAGAATTACAGTCAAGAGTGATCATTCAAAATAAGTGATAAAAAATCTCAATGTTGAAAGGTATGAATGTATTCTCTCTCTCAAGAAACTTCAAAAGCGAAGTGTCTCAGGTGAAATAATTGATTTCAAAGGACCTGGTCCTTGGCAAAAAAAAAGTTGAACTTCTCAAGGTAGGAAGTGCATAGAGCTCCTGTTCAATGAAAAAAGCTATTGATCCCTATTAGCAATAAAGTCTTAGAAATTAAAGAATTCATTCATGATGATGATGGTGAAAGGATGAAAGGTAAAGATGAGAATTATGTTAATTCAAAATGACAGTCATGAGGTTCAAGTAGTGTACCAACAAAATGGTTATGTCAAAATTCTCAAGAACCTGGTCCTAAAGGAATCCATCTCAAAAGAAGGAGATTGAAGCAGTGTGAATAAATCAAAGATTTGCACGTATTCCTCAGAGCTAATGGTTGATCTCTTAATAATTCCAAAAAGAGGGTGTGCTGAGGATATAAAGTTAAAGCAAGTAGTGATTTAAATTGACCTGACCTAACATGTGTTCCACTGTCTCTTCATAAATTGGCTATGTTTAGGAGGTAGGTATCGTTGGTAAATTAGGTAGATGTTGGTCTAACTCAGTACCATACCTTTGTAGGTATACACCCATGAGAACTACTTTGAAAGTGGACAAATGTGACTTGCACAAATTTGAAGATTTGCTCAAAAAGAAAAAGGATCAGGACCTATCTCTTAGGTTAGTACCTACACAGGTCATGTGTATTTTCTCTACTTCAAAATCAGTCAGTTTTTTCTTACAAAATTAAGGGTTACACTTAGTAAGTTTAGACATGTCATTTCAAAGTGACCTTTTTAATTAACAATTGACACTTCACTAAACCACCTGTTAGATCTTCACTCATCCTTATTCAAAAAATTTAATCAATTGTCCAAAATCAGGCTGAATATTTCAAATACTTTGATCCTTCATAAACAAAATTCATAGAAAGCATTATTATGAGTCTCTAACTAGAAACTGAGTTAACTTTACCCTCTGAGTCGTCATTACAAAATTTGAAACCTCTAAATGAGTAAGTTTTAGTTGAACCATCCTCAACCTTAGAAAGTTGAGTTCACTCAATTATGATAAAGGATTCTAATCGAGGTTTTGGGTCACCAGTCTAAAAAGAAACTTCTCAAACTAATATTTCTCTCTCCTCAAAAGACACAAACATACCTATAAATTTTCAGATCCTTGAGTTTTCTGAATAACTCAAAAGGGCTAATACTTCTAAAAATTTTCTGGAACCAAGTTCTCCTACACCCTCAGACTCAAACCTTTTTGTTATGCCCAATTGAGGAAAATAAGGATGAAGTTCCTTTAAGTTGGACTGTGAAGAAACTAAAGGGAAGTAGAGAAAAGTAGAAAATAATAGACTCTAAGGTGAAAGTGACTTGAATCTATTCTACAAGAGGTTCTGAACAAAATAATAGAAGATGCCATGAAGGGTAACAAGATTTCAACCATGAAAAGAAGAAGGCTCATGAATACTGTTGCAGTAGAGATGAAATAAAATAGTAAAGTTGTGGAGGTTGGAAGAGGGGAGGACATGAATTCAAGAGTTGTTGAGGTTGTAGAGGAAAGAAGAAATAAAGTTCATGTTATTGAGAAGACCAGGTCCTCTGAGTACAACTCCTATATACATGCTAGAATTAGGAAAAAAACCATATATAACTGTCAAGAAAAGGAAAGACTCTGAGGGACCTAGTCCCAAGAAAAGAATAGTTGTGGCTGAAAAATGAGTAGTAGTCCCAAGAGAAGCAGAAAATGCAGAGCTCAAAATGAAAATGGTAGAGCTGACTGGTGAAGTTCAAGGATTGAATACTGAAGTGAAGGTTCTCACCAAATATTTTTCGAATTCTTATACTGTTGTAAATGCAGGAATTGAGATGCTAATTAAATCCCTTTCCCTTAAGCCTCCCTCTATCTGAACCCTGTTATCCCTATTCCCTTATCAACCTTGTTTCAGTTTCATATCCTAGTTCTCATAATGGCTTTTAAATACATTTGTTTTTATGGTGTTATTTTAACTTACTGCACTAGTACTGACTCTTATGAATGAATGGTCTTTGTTTTGTGTGTTACACTTTTTCTCTTTAAATTGCAAAGTTATTCTTCATATTGGTGTTGCCCCAGTGGCCATGAGTTAACTAATTTGTGCTTAATTTACTCTTAGTTTACTGTTCTCACTTTTTAATGATGCGAAAAGGGGGAATATTGATTTTATGTGGTAGGAAACAGGTGTGATGTGCGATGTGTAGGGCTAGGTACCATGTAAGAGAAAAGACATAATTCCCCCCTGAACTTGTCCACTCAACTTACTTTAGCACTCTAACTTAACTTATAATTATTTACCCTCATTAACAACTTTCAAGTGAATTAAATACACCCTCAAAATCACAATCTCAATCTCACAACGGAGAGTGCACTACACACGCGCCATGTCATTGTCAAATCAGCGTCACATCAGTGCCATGTCATTTCCATGTAATAAATTTAAATTTAAAAAAAAATAACCCCACACACATACTATTTTTATATATTTTTTCTAAAAAGTAAAAAAAAATATATGTATTATTTTTATATGTAAAAAATATATATATTTAATATATATATATATATATATATATTTTAAATTAAAAATATATATTAAATAATATATATATATATATATATATATATATATATATATATAAATAAAAAATTCCCCCAAACTCACCCCCTACCCCACCCCAATTTTCCTTTTTCTACAGACCCCGCCCCCTGCTCCCTTTTCTTTCTCCACTTCCATCCCCCACCCCGGCAAACACCATGGAAATAATCTTCAAATCATCCCTCCCTCCCTCCTCCCCCCTCCCTCCTCCTCTTCCAGCCCCCCACCGCACCCTACCCTCTCTCTTTTTTACCTTCCAGTAAACAAAAAGTTTCTTCCTAACCTAATTTCTTTCTTCTTCATACACGAAAATACCCCCACGAAGTCAAAAATAATTATTTTCATTTGTTTTACTACTCAAAAATTATCTTATAAGAAAAAAAATTAGAAGTAAAAATCAAAAGAAATCTCGTTGATGATAAGTGGTTTAAAGATAAAATCATCAATTTAATTTAATTTTTGTTCAAATTTTAACGAAGTTGGATTGAATGTTGAGATGGTGTGCAATGGAGGAAAATTTTTAATCTAGTGTCTTCATGGTTGTTCTTTGGTGGCGTTAGTGGAGGAAAATAGAAAAAAATTGAAGGAGAGTGTTAGTGAAGAATGTATTTGAGGTTGGTAATGGAGGAATTTGAGTGTTGTTGTTGATGGTTTGGAGAAGAAAGAAGAAAAAGGTGTCTATTTTTTATTTTTTGAATTTTATATTATATTTTAAATTAATATTATTGAAATTAATTTTTTTACAAATAAACGCGCTTTTTTTTTTAAAATGCCACATCAGGATTAAAGGTGAAACTAATACACTTTAAAGATGTTAAGGGGGTAAATAAAAAGAAGTTTAGTTTAAGTGCTAAAGTAAGTTGAGCGGACAAGTTTGGGGGGAGGGGGGGGGGGAGAATCATCTCTTTTCTCTCCATGTAATGATGATGTCTTGTATGGCATACTTACCAGGTATTGATGATGTCATGTATAGTATGCTGATAGGGGGAAGTAGGAAGTATGCAAATGTACTAAATATAGGTGCATGATGACACAGGGAAGAAATCAAACAAAGGTTTTTGCTGCAACTGTTACAAAAGGACTAGGTCACTATGTTGCATGATAGAGGAAGCATGATAATAGGGAGAACATTTATCTTCAGGTGGTAATCACACTAATTAAATGCGATGAATGTGAACTGACGCTCAAAGTTGAATAGTTAGTTTGTCATCATCAAAAGTAGGAAATTATTACATGTAGTTTTGATGATGAGCAGCTAACTGCAAGGGACTGGGTCCCTGAATATGCAAGGTATAGTACAACTGGCACGCGTAGGCTACACAGTTTTGTAATCTTGTGTAACAAACTTGCAGGTGCTATTTTTTACTGATTAGGATAGTTGGTCCAACTATCTTTAATCCCTTATCATCCCCAGCTATAAAATGAAAGTGAGGCCTCTTCATCGAGGGGTTTTTTGAAAATACAAAGAGTGAAGAGAGGCAACAAAAACTATATTCCAATATTGCTCAAGCATTGCTCATGTTGTTATCTTTGTAATATCCTTAAAGAGTGAGTGTGTGTTCTTGGGTGCTGATTCATAAAAGAATTACTCAAGCTATAAGAGTAATGTCTTGTTCTTTGGTTGATAAAGGTGCTTAGGTAGAGCTGCCTAAGCTATTTACTTATTAGAGGTAATCAGTAGAAAGGGTCCTTGGTAGAGTTACCAAGATGAGCATGTGGTAGAGTTGCTACAAAAAGGAGCCTAGAGGTAGGATGAGGTATGGGCTGTAATCACGAAGTTGATTATAGTGGATTTCTTTGGTGCTTGTAAGGGAAAGCTGTGGTTTTTCCATCCCTGGGTTTTCACATAAAAATCTATGTGTTTTTACTTTTCCTACACTATCCTTAGTTTTTCTACACGATTAGTGGTTGTCTGCCTGTGATTTATTCTGAAGGATCTGGTCCCTCACTGTATGGTGCAACCTCCAAAGGTTTCAATATAAGCAAACTCAATAAGAGGCAAGTGATTAAACCAACTCTCTTTAAAATCAATCACACAGGCCCTTAGCATATCCTCCAAAGTCTGAATAATACTCTCTACTTTCCCATCCGTTTGAGGGTGGAAAGCGGTGCTAAGGTTCACTTGTGTACCCAAACCTTTCTGAAAAAATGATAAAAGTGAGAAGAGAACTGCTTACCTCGGACTAAAATAATAGACACTGGTGCACCATGCAATTTTATAATATCCTAAATATCCTAAATGAACAATGTAGCATAATCCACTCCTGAGTAGTTAGTCCTCATAGGCAAGAGTGAGCAGACTTAGTCATCTTATCCACTATGACCCAAATAGAATTGTACTGATTGTGACACCACAAAAGACCCATTATGAAATCCATATTGATTATCTCACACTTCCACTTGGTCAACTCTATATCTTGAGATATGCCCAAGCCTCAAATGCCCAACCTTAAATTGTTGACAAACTATACATTTGGTAACAAAATTTGCCACATCTCTATTCATATTGTTCCACTAGTAGATTTACTTAAAGTTATGATACAACTTAGTTGAACTCAGATAAACTGTATATCTGGACTCATGATCCTCAATCAAAATCCTTTCCCGCATCTTATCAATATCAGGAATACATAGCCTACCTTTCTACCTCAAGATGCTATCTCCCCTAATCTTAAAATCCATAGCCTTTTGCTGACCCAAATCATCTTTAATCTGCATAAATATAGGATCTAAAGCGTTTTTCTTCTTCACCTCCACACAAAGAGACGATTTTACCACTTCCTGAATAATCACTCTACCATCCTCAGAGTCCAAGAGACAAACTCCTAAGTAATCCAACCAATGAATATTCTTTACCAATCCTCCTTTCTCCTTATCAACATGGGATGAGTTTCCATAGACAACCTTTTAAGAGCATAAAAAATAACATTAGCTTTACCTAGATGGTAGTGAAGGCTCGTGTCATAATCCTTAAGTAGCTCGACCTACTGCCTCGGCCTAAGATTCAATTCCTTTTATGTAAACACATACTTCAAGCTCTTACGATCTGAATAGAAGTCTACATGCACTCCATACAGATAATGGCACCAGATCATCAAGGCAAAGACCACAGCTGAAAACTCTAGATTGTAAGTTGGGTAATTTCTCTCATGAACCTTAAGCTGTCTGGATGCATAGGCTACAACCTTACCATACTGCATCAAAATACAACCCAGTCCCACACGGGATGCATCACAAAACATAACAAAACCATCAGTACCCTCGAGTAAGGTCAAAATTGGTGAAGAAGTTAACTTATCCTTCAGCTTCTCAAAACCACCCTCACAAGAATCAGACCATAAAAACTTGACCTTTTTCAGAGTTAGCTTCATCACCGAAGCAGCAATCGATGAGAAACTCTCCATAAATCTCCTATAATACCCAACTAAGCCTAAAAAACTCCTAATGTCGGTTGGAGTCATGGGTATAGGACATTTCTTAACTTTCTCAACTTTCTGTAGATCTACCTTGATCCCTTCACTAGAAACAACATTACCTTAAAAGGTCATAGTACTTAGCCAAAATTCATACTTAGAAAATTTTGCATACAATTTTTGGTCCTTAGGAGTCTGCAACATAATTCAGAGGTGATTGGTTTGATCCTCCTCACTCTTAAGTACACTAAGATGTCATCAATGGAGACTATAACAAACAAATCCATAAAATGCCTAAAAACCCAATTCATACGATCCATGAATGCAGTCAAAGCGTTAGTCAACCCAAATGACATAACCAAAAACTCATACTAACCATTCGAGGTTTAAAAAGCAATCTTGGGAATATCAACCTCCCTAATTTTCAATTGATGATAGACCGAACGGAGATCAATCTTAGAGAAACACCTAGAACCCTAAAGTAGATCAAAAAGATCATCAATCCTAGGAAGAGGGTACTTATTTTTTATGGTAACCTTATTCAGCTGACAATAGTCTATAAACATCCGAAGGGACCAATCTTTCATTAGCATGAAAAGCACAAAAACACCCTACGAAGAGACACAAGGATGAATGAACCCTTTATCAAGAAGATCTTTCAATTACTCCTTTGACTTCATTAATTCAATCGGAGCTATTCTATAAGGAGAAATTTAAATAGGTCAAGTATCCGACGGAAGATCAATCCAAAAATCAATTTCCATATTGGGAGGAATTCTGGAAAGGTTATTGGGGAACACTTCAGGAAATTTATCAACCGCAGGAACAAATTTCAAAGAAGGACTTTCAGAGTCAGAATCCTTAACCCAATCTTGATGATACAGACACCCTTTTGAAAGTAATTTCTGAGCTCTAAGATAGGAAATACACCTCTCTTTGGGTACTAAGGAACTCCCTTCTCATTGTAATGTCGGTTCATTAGAAAAGTGGAAACTGGCCTTTTAGGTCGTACAATCTAGAGAAGCATAGCACAAATGATGCCAATCCATCTCTAAGATTACATCAAAATCTAAAATATCAAGCTTTATCAAATACACCAATATCTCCTTATGAAAGATGGACACCACAGAACCCCTATAGATGTTTCAAAAAACTATAGAATTACCCACCAGAATAGAAACATAAAAAGGGTCAAAAATATTTTTAGGACCAAAATCAAAGTACACAACCATATAATGGGTCACATAAAAAAGGGTAGAACACGGATCAAAAAAATAATAAACATCATCGAAAAAGAGATGTAACATACCAGTAACAACATCTATGGATGCCTCTAATTCCTGCTTAGTAGCAAGAGCATAGAAATCATTTTAGCCCATGCCATTAACAGAGGTAGTGCCCTTAGGGGCCGGAGCTAAAGAAGTGGCAACCAAGACTTTATTTGCTCTATGGAAACCCTGACTAAAGGATAATCTCGTTGTATATGACCTAGTTGACCATAATTATAGAACTAATTTCTCCATCCTCATAATACCCATGAGAAGTTGCCCACAAAAATGATAATGAGGGCAAGTTTGGACTTAATAAGCTCCACTAGCCTAAGATTGGGCACCCTGTGCCTTAGGACCACTACTATCCTAAAAATGATGATCACCTAAAGGTTTAGGATAAGAAGCACTGGCAACCGAATACAAATTTCTCTAATTATTCTTCTTAGTCCACTGTCTACCATCTCTCCCACTATTTTGCTGACCTGCACCCTCTCAAAATATCTAAACTTCTTATTATGTCTCTCTCCCATATCTACCTACTTATTTTTCACATGCTTAACCTGCTTTATATAAACCACCAGCCTGGAGATGTCTGTGTCATTATTCAACATAGTAGTCTTACATTTCAACACCAAATCACGGGACAACCTAGAAGCAAACTTTCTCATTTGGGACCTCATATTAGACACCAACTCTGGAGCATTATGATCCAACTTCTAAAACTTTAGAACATACTCTTTGACACTCATCTTATCTTGCTTTATATTAACAAACTCCTCAGCCTTAGCTTCCCTCAACTCTTGAGGAAAGAAGTAATCAAGAAAAGTTTCTAAAAAAGTCATCTCACACTATTTGTTCAGTATTATCACCCCTCATCGCTTCTTAATCCTCATACCATTGGTAAGAAATATCTTTAAACTGATAGGCAACAAACTTCACACCCTCCAAATCAATAGCATGCATCATCCTAAAGGTTTTATCCATCTCATCAATGAACCCCTACGGATCCTCCTTAACCTTAAATCCTTAAAGGTTGGGGTATTCAAACTTATAACCTTTTCAACCTAAGTGACCTTAGATGAATGAGTAATAGAACCAATACATTCAAATTGATGAGACGGTGATACCACCAACTGAGTAAGCTTATGAATTGACTGACGAAACTCTGAATTAGAGATATCTCCTTAAAGAAATTGAGCACAAGTGTCACCATCCCAAAAATCTTGAGGAGGACTAGTAGGGACTAGTGTAAATCTACATGGAGCAGCACAATCAAGAGTAAGGACCCTAGACTGGGTCTGCACTCCATACAAAGGGCGAGTCCCCTCCACATTCTCCTCAGGTGAAATAGAGGTTCCAGCTAAGTTTCTATGAACATCAAATATTTGGGGAGGCATGATCTGAAATGCAAAGAATTAGGGAGTTAGATAAGTTTCATAACACTAGATTCTATATCCCAAAATAGAACCCAGGAAAAGGAAAAATTCATGTATTTATTATAACCTTCTTCTTATAAGTATGGTGTGGTACACACCAAATAAAGATACTCTATTTGACATGAATTTGTAGACACCTAATGATCCCCAGTAGTGCTCTGATACTAAGCATGTCATGACCCAAACCAGGGCCTAGTCGTGAAGGGTATCTCAAGCCCATCATGGATCGGAGATCACCCATTTAGCCTAACCTCAAGAGCATATAATAATAAAAATATAGCAAAAGTCAATCAAACAAATGATGATAATAATAATAGGAATAGATGAATCAATAACAGTTCAAAGAACTTAAATAACAATTCATCCACACTTGTCCACGAAGCCTCTAAAACTAAAATTATATCAAAGTAGAGAAATGCTATTGACATGACTAAATAAAATCCAAAAGCACCATGACAATAAATAAAAAATAAGAAAATGACACAGCCTTCTGAAGGATAGAGGCTTACTACTTCACAGTAGCTCAACAGACGTGCTCAACCACCTCATACTGCACAAGAGCAATAGAAAACCTTTCAGACCCTACATCATAAAAGGATGTAGAATTTAGGGATGGTCAGTGGGACGCGCACTTGTATGTACCTCAGGGAATAAGGATAAAATAATGCACTTACCAAAATCCAGTCATAAACCAGATGCATCACATTCATATACATATGTATAGGATGTCAGGATAGGGACAAGGGTCATGAACATAAGAGTTTAAAACTTTAACCTAAACTGTATAGCTTGATTCATCCTAAAGGCACCATGCACTATATAGGTCCAAATCCCCTTACTGGAAGGGACTTAGTGTATGTTAGCTACACAAACCGAGAAAAAATTAAGGGAAAACTAGAGCCACCAAGGTAATTGTTAAAGACATATATCCCTATCCTGACATATATATATAGATATCAAGTGTGCACTAAGGACACGGTCATATAGACCCACCAATGCCTAAATGTGGTTTTCAGAGTTCGTCCCCCTGGGACTTATACCTTCATGGTAAGCTATACAATTTCTTTTAAGCCTAAATTAAAATAATCTTCACATAAACCAATCCATTAACCCAAGAGTCATTCATTAAGGCATTTCCACTTGGTATCATCATACCAATATGCTTGCAAACTAATATATTTATGCCAAACCAAATTGGACTCCTATGTTTTATTTAAAATACAAAACCATTTTCATTCATTTATCCTTTATTGCAATGCATTGGGTTCAAAAACAAATTAAACCATGCAATTTTCCATACTCAAAATCAAATTTACAAAGTGGGTTGAGGTTAATGCATTTATCAAGACAAAATTCCATCAATTTGGGGAAACCCATATCCCCCATTCCAGTCATTTATACCATGCACCAATTCAATTCCAAAAACATCATTTTAAATCATGAATAGTCAATTTAGAATATGGGAGAAGTAATTCAATCAGTAACAACCAATACCCCTCAATCCAATTTCAAACCCCATAATTAAATCACATAAAAATTCATTCAATTAATGCCACAATGTAAAATTAAAGTTATGAAAAAAGAAACATGCCTAAAATACAAAAGAAATTAAAGATAATTCAAAGTTTGGAGTTTGAAGTAGTGATTTTTTGAAAAACCCTTCAGTTTTCTTGGGTTTTGAGTTTAAGAGAGAATGAATAGTGTTTTATCCTTAAAACTGATGGGGAAAGGGTGTATTTTAACGGTCGTACAAGAAGTAAAAAGACCAAAAGCCCCTCACCCCAAGTAAAAAAATAAAACTAGATGAATTTAAAATAATAGCATGGAATACTAATATTGTGGAGGTTATCCTCTATGCCACGCCAATATCGTGAAGGTTCACCTCCGTGACATGGGCTTATCGTGGAGGCTTACTGCCTCGGGGTCTCAAAATGACCCCAAACCCCTTTTGAAAAATCCAAAAATTTCCCAAAAAATTCTTTTAACATTCCTAAACATAATTCAAGTCAAAAATCAATATTATGCACATGGGAGGGTCAAAAATAAAATAATTGAAATTTTAAGGGGTTTTACATGAAGAAATCATGGAAATGATAAATTTGGAGTTGTGGGTGAGCGGAGTATGTTGAGCTGATCATTTCTCATTAATTTCTTGATAAATTTTCAGCCTAAATCCTCCATTTAATTCTTGTTTTCCTACTTTTTTCATTTTTTCTAGAGGCTGATTTGAGCCCTGATTTATGCTCTATTTTGCTCAAATTTTAAGCATGTATTTCTTTTTCTTTGAAGAATCTCATAACAGATTTAATTTTAGGATTCCATTTGCGGGCCCCAAAAGGCAACTTTTGACCTAATTTTAGGTCCAAAAATTTATATTGCAAATTTGTGTATCATTTTTCTTGTATTAATGTTTAGATAATTTTTTTATAGCACAATATTATCTCAGGATCATCGAGCAAAATTGAGCAGTTCATGGATGATTTAAGGTAGTAGTTTGGCATCGAGGTAGGCATCGGTCTACTTATCTCTATGAGAGTGTGTATTGCATAGAATGTATGTTAGGTAGGGATTGTAGGATAGGTTTATACCTAGTTATTTTATGACTTGATCTATTTAATGGATTTAGAATAGAAATATAACCCAAACCTTAGCCTAGAATACCCGTTATGATCGTAGGATCCAATTACATTTGATTATAGACTATTTTAGGCATGAATTGACTTGGAATATCTTTTAGTATGGAACTTACAATGTTACTTAGTTAATTGGATGATATTCCCCAATTGTACCCTTCTAGTAGCTTTATTCTCTTGTTTACCTTTGTTTTCCGATTTATGGTATTAATATCTTGTTGAGTTATATATTGTTAAGCCTAAGGCCATGGTTACAATATAAGTTGGCCACCCAGCTAGTAATCTATCCTTTGAAAAGATGTGGTTCTAGTTTATAGATACTTAGTCACTTATGGGTGTATTGTTTGGATACTAGTGATGGGATGCATACATTTAGGTGTATTTACACTTATTTAGTGGTGTGATTCTAATCTAAACCTTTATTTGTCTACTTTTTTGTAGAAAGGAATTTATTCCCACTTTTCTTAACTTTAAAAATTAATTCTTTAAAAATGGAAGTTGGACCATAGTTATTATAGAATTATGACATTTTAAACTAAAAGTATTACTTTGAAAACTAGACCACAGTTTATTTTGGTCCAAAAATGATCCATTCTCTTTTACAACTACTTATTTACGTCGGTCGAGGGAGATTCTAACCTTATTTTAGTTCCAAATTTGATATTGGACAATAGATTTACAATTCATACTTATGTAATCATGAATTTATTTTGACAACCTATCATGTCATGCTCCTGAGTTCCGATTTACGTCCAATATTTATTTATGGTTACACTTATGGATCATCTATCCTTTTGTTACTATACTCTGGTTCTGATTTGAATTTGATTCTTGTTATTGTAGAGGTATGGATATGGATTATGGAAGTGTTGGTTTTCAATCAAGTAGCTATAATGATAGTTGTAGGTCCTGCCTTTGTGAGCTACCGAGCTGGAGGAGGTTTATACACTTTGTGTGTTATGGAACATGATTATATATGGTACTTAGATAATTTTTCATAACCTGGATCTTTTCATGACTTGAATTCATTCATATGCATTTCTTATCACTAGTATAGTTGTTTGCCGCCTATATCTATCGATATTATAGGGGGATGTATTGGTATAGGTTATGTAATACCCCATATTTTTTCTAGCTTAAATTCATCGCTAGAATGTTAAGAATTTACTTCAAAGATGAATACAATTTATTTCATATGGTATTTTTAAGATTTCAACTTTTTATTATGTGGGAAATTGAATAAGTTTTTCATCGATACTAAATTTGCCTAAATTCGACACTCGACGAAGGAGTTATGACATTTTTAAGTTGACAGTGTGTCACCTGGACTTTCAGCACATCTCAGAGCTAAGCAAATTGGCAGTTGTCAAATTCCAGTGGTCCTCCGCGATAGCCCTGCATCGTGGAGAAGCCCATTTCCTAATTGTCCCATTCTAGTGAGACTCTACGATTCTGGCGCGTTGCGCCGAGGGACAAAATGGCAATTCAAGGGGCACCGCAATTGTGGCGCATCATGGTGAATACCTAGTTCCAATTTGTCCTTTTCCAATGAACAACCATAATTGTGGCGCATCGCAGTGGCCAACCAAATTGAGAAAAATATTGTGTTTTTCAGTTTCGAGTTAAAGTTTAAAAAGTGCTCTTTAGTTTTTTCTAAGCCCCAGGTCATGAATAACAGAGAATTTAACTCATTCAAAGCTCATCATATTCATTTTTCATCAATTTTCTCTCAAACAAAAACCCTAGAGTTCAAAGCTCCTTCTCCCTGAAATCAAATTCCATCATGGTTTCTTCAATAAAGCTTAAGATTGAGGATTCACAAGGTAATATAATCAAGAACCCATTATCAAGAACTTAATTGGAATCTAAAATTTAGGGTTTCTTCATCTAAGCATCAATTAAGGTATGTAGGATCTAAAAAGGGACAAATCTTTCGTTCTTGTATCCAAAAAAACTTTAATTTATTAAAGAATTACATGATTTGCATGTTGGGGTTTATGCCCAAACTATCTTGTTTGAGTTTATGGATTTATAAAGTGATTGAAGTATGAAAGTGCATAATTTTCTTAGTTTTAAAAAATCCTCTTTCGTGATTTAAATATTGTGAGTATGATTTGAGATGTTGATTAAAGATTTCCAATTGAGTTTTAAGCATGACATTGTGATTTTGATTCCATTATCTTGACTTGAATTGCAAAAGTGTTCTAATATTATTATTGTGACATAAAGTTTATTGTGATTTGACATGATTTCCAAGTATGGGTTGTAATCCCTAAGTTTCAGTCTTGATACTTAAGAAAGATGATGTTAAGCCTTCTTTGATAAGTATATATTAGAGTTTAAGCAATATTTGACTTTTTGGGTCCTAAGCTAAGATAAAGAATCCACTTCATTCATATGACTTGAGATTTAAAGAAAAGAAAAGAGCATAATTGGTTTTCTTGCAAACCTTTGTGCTAATTTTAAAATGGCTTTCCTAAAGTTCTGTGTGTAAGTGTGGGAGTAGTATTTATCACTGAGTTGGGTATGATTCCAAGGTCTTATGCCCCAGAACTACGTGCCACCATAGGACTAAGATTATTCCCATTTCTACGTGGATGACTAAGATTGTGATCACTTAAGTTAAGGTTCTATTCTGATGGCAAGGGTAGAACAGCTCTCCCCAATGTGGGCAAGACATTGAACTCTATGTATGCTCACATGGTTTATGTCGGTTAGAAGAAACTCCCAAAAGAATTCCCTTACTCTTAAAACAGTCTATTTGTTTAAAGCCTTAAGATAAAAACATATGTTTTGAAAGCTATGGTTTGTTTTGAAAATTATTTAAAGTCTTGAGGTAAAGTGTTTACTATGCAGAATAAGTTTCAGACTTCTTTTAACCTATATGATTTGAGAACAAGAACAAAATACAGATTTTAGAACTAAGTGTAATGACTCACAAGATTCATACTACATGCGTTACTATTCATGATTTATGATTTTTAGGTTTCATATTTACTCAAGCTATGTAAATCATTTACATTTAGCATGCATAATTTGATAAACTGTGATGATATTGTTTATTTATTGCGTACAACCCCATATACTCAGTACATACTCAAATTACTAATCCACATATATGTCTATGTGCTACATTGTCTCATAATGTAGGTATCAGTTCAGTTGGAGCACACATACCATATTCAGACAGATTGCAGCTTCCAGTCAGCATATGATGAGTCTTCTTGATTCAAGGGCTCGATTTAGTTATATAGTTTAAGCAGTATTTCATTTTCTTGATTTGGTCGTATTGATTTGGGACAATTGGGGGTCATATCCCAGCTACCTATAGTAAATTCTAGTAAAGGCTTCAGGCAGTCAGTAGAGTTAATGTATTTGCTTCCAGTGTTGATTTTTAAAAGCAGAGTTATAATTATTTTAACTTAAGTTTTGTATTGATCTGATTTAGAAAAGAGTTATCTTCTGCTTATTTCATTCAGATTTATGTATTTTATTCAGTTACTATGAGTTATGCCAGTAGAAAGGGTTAGCTTGGGACCACTTATGGTCCTAAGCATCGTGTGAGATCTCAGGACCATTTTTGGGGCGTTATAGGTTATGTTTGTTGTTTGTTGTTTGCTGAGTTATTGATTGTACCTTTTGGATATATGTGGGCCCAATTAGGTTATCTTTTTTTTGGGATAGCCTGTTTGATTATTATTGTCGAGATATTGTTGTATGGTTTATAGAAAATTGGTCATGGATTAGTAACCGAGATTGCAAATATACTTCTGAATTCCTTTACTCTCTATTTTTGTAAGACTTAGTATTGTTAGGCTACTTGATGATTATACACTTCGTGTAGAGACCCTAATTTTGCTAAAGATAGCTGCTATATCACTTATGATCCTAGAGATATTGGACTAGCTCTCTCATAATTGTATCATCAAGTTTGGTTGTCGATATAGCATTGATATATATATATTGATACTCTTCCCTAGCCATGATTTATATACTGTTTCCTTCTTTCCTACTACTATTATACATTGGATATATGTTTCTTCATTCTACTATTGTATATGGTATATATTTTTCTCCACTTTACTACTATACATTAGTTAGTTACTTATGGTATCACTCGTTGTCCGTACTTATTGGTAGATTAAGATAATTTATCCTTACTGTTTCATTATTATTAGCATGTGACATTGCCTTAGTAGTTAGCTGTAATTTATAATCCTTCCTTACATGTTACTTATACTTGCATTATCTTTGAAGCATAAATTTGATGGTTTTTGAGTACTATGCGTTTGGTATTCATACTATACTTCTGTAGCCTGTAGATCATAGTATGAGTTTTGTCGTTGATGTGTGCATCATGTGGAGTAGTCATGGATTGGGGACTTGGGGTGAGCTCCTGACGTACGAAGAATGGACTAATCTTTACATTAAATTTTGGAGATAGTTCTATGTATATCATACTTGCTTGGTACTCCTAATATATTAGAAGCTCTCATACTAATTTACTAGGTTTGGGGAATGTATTTACTTCTTCTTGTCTTCTATCTTTTTTATTTAGTATTGTTTCTACTTTACTTGTTTATCCATTACTAGTTGTTTGATGTTGCCTAAATTACACCTCCCAGGAAGTATTAAGTGGTCGCTGATCAAATATAGAATCTAACTATGCTGGGGTTAATACCATAGGGAATAGGTGAAATCTCTATTGCGTGTTTGTCTAAGTCATTAGCCAGTAACTAAGAGAGGGGGTCTTGTGAAACAAAAGATCAATAGCAACAAATTTTTATTTTTTGGGTTTGTAATTGATGTGTCATATTTTCATGGAACTTTTGATGCTTAAAACTAAGAAATGTGCATGTTCTTATCCCTATTTGGTTAGATATGATGTGTTTTTGTGTTGTGTTTTGCAGAAAACTACATTTTAGGAGCTAAACAGAAGAAATGAAGTTAAAAGATACATTTTGGGTCACCTACCTTATCACCTACTGGGTGTAGGTGATAGGGCATAGGTAACAACGAATAGATGAAGGAATAATTAGATCCATAGAAGCTAAAGTTTTAGGAACTCTTTTCTACCTATGGTGGTCAACCTGTGGACCATAAGTGCCACTTACGGACAGTAGGTTCCACCTATGGTCCATAAGTGGCGCCGTAGGTGGCCACCGACATAACTTTTTCAGTTTGTTTTGGTTTGAATTTTAGCGTTTGTATGTAACCTACAAATACCCAGATGATGTTTTTAGTTAGTTTATGTCAGTTTAGGCACTCATACTATTCACAACCATATTTGATTCCAATATTAACTTTTGATCTTGTGATTCTTGAGTTCTTGGTTTTTGGTTAATTAATTGATTTGAGACTCTTTGTTTTCTTCATTTATTATTGTGAGATTTATTCTATGCTATCTTTATTGATATTTATGGATTGTTTCGTAACAAGGAGCGGCTAAGTCCCTTAGCTAGGGTTGTGGAACCTTGGCGGTATAACAAAGTGGGAAAAGTGTGAGATCCTTCTAGATCATTATTGGTGCATGTATTATGATTTTCCTTTCTTTAATTTATTTCTTAACGGTCACAAATGTTAGTAACCTACTTGTATTTGATACTAACTCGAGAGAGAGGTATAGATTGGGTAAATAAGATCACAATAATGATTCGAGGCTATCATCCCTCATCTAACAACTTGAGACCGAGTGGAGATAGTTAAACTGGGATCTAAGATAAGGCATAGTAATGTGTCACTCTGATATCGAGATAGATGAGTGAGATTCACTAAAGTGTGTCGAGAGATTGTTGGTGAGAAATACCTTGTCAAATTTAACATGCAGTGAGATATTTGGATTGAGCATGACAAACCTACGAATTTAGAAGCTAGAGGGAACATAAGCCTAGTTTTCATCTCAAATTGTTAACAACCAAAAGAAACTCAATTCTTGTTACTTTCATTGATTACTGCAAATCCATCTATTTACTTTTTTGCACTACCAGCTACTTCATCAAGTTTGAGAAAGTGATTCGACCTATTCTTATGGGATCGACCCCAACCTTGTTGGGTTATTATAATTTGACACAGATCGCATTGTATTTCCTTGAAGGGTATAGTTTGGGAGACATCATTTTTTTGCACCATTATTGGGTAATATGATTGTAGATTCATTAATTTTATTAGAATTTGCACTTTATACACTATACCTGGGGTAGATCAGAAAGATCTGAGACTTGGGTTGTTCCTTTTCTCTCTAACTGGTAAAGCTATATTATGGTTGGAGGAACTACCTCATGGGTCCATTACTACTTGGTGTGAGTTATGAAAGCAGTTTAAACCATTTCTTCCCCTCCATCCAGAATGCTACAGTTGAAGGACAAGATAAATAATTTTAGGCAATTGCATTCTGAATCAATATATAAGGCATGGTTTCAATTTAATAAGAAATTGATGATGTGCCTAATCATAGGATTACGGGAAGCAGCATACTTAAAATATTCTATCGATCCATGAATGAAAGTTCCAAAGCTATGAAAAATACTATTACTGGTGAAGCATTCATGCACTTGTATGGGGAGGTAGCATGGAGATATTAGATCAGATCTCTCTCACCAACTGAGGGTGGTATACTCGAGAGGTAAACAGAGGTGTTGACACTTATGTTATTGTGGCTTCCGGCTAGCGCAGAGTTGTAGATGACACAGTGGAATAGGAGGTTGCTTATATAAGGATGAAGGTTGGGTTATTGACAAAATAATGTACAACTATGAATTCTGAGAAGGTTAATATTGTGTGCTTATAAGGTAAGGCTGCTAGGTCATATGATTCGAATGCAGATAAAATGGTGAAGTACCCAGATAGATAGCTGGTGGGTTTTTGAGCCAAGGGTCAATCAACTGCACAGGATAATTGGAACTCTAGGCAAGGGAACCAAGGTTAGAACAACTATAGGGATAGATATGGGGATCGAAGTAGAGAAAGAGATGGTGATTGGAGACAAACGGATGTCTACAAGAAAAAGAGTGGTCTTTACTTTCCACCAATAAATAGGGATGTTGATTCTAAAATTGAAGCTATATTGCCAAAGCTGGTCAAGGGTCAGGAAAGTCAAGAGATTAGCCTTAAGGAGATTAAGGCATATATTTCAGGTTTGACCTCGAATGTGGAATCGCATACTTCCACGATCAAACGGGTTGAGCAACAGTCTGGGAAAATTTCAACCACATTGAATCAACAACAATTGAGCACTTTTTTAGCAACATTATGCAAAATCCAAAAAATGATGGTCACTTTCTAGCCTTCACTACTCATAGTGGTAAGTAAACAATTGATTTTCCTATTACTATTGTCAATGAAGTTAGGGATGATGTTGCTAATTTTGATGAGGCACCTGAAGCAGAATCTGAAAAGTTGGTGCTGTTTCTAAATCATCACAAAAATCAATAGGTGTTGATAAAGGTGTAAGGAAGGAAGATAAGTTGGTAGCGAAGACCATTGCACGACCTCCCCCATTTTTTCCTCAGAGGTTAAAGTAGAATAAAGAAGAAGGGAAGTTCAAAAAGTTTATTGTTATGCTAAAAGAGTTGAGTTTAAATATCCATCTTCTTGAAGCTCTTGAGCAGATGCTTGGGTAAGAAAAATTTATAAATGAGTTGGTGACGAAGTAGAGAGATGTGAGATATGAGGAAGTTGGTGGGTTGCATCATTGTAGTGTAATTACATATAATCTATGACACAAAAGAAAGATGATCGTAAAGCTTTCACAATTCCATCCACCATTGGGACATCTAGATTTGCCAGAGTTCTGTGTGACTTGGGTGCCATAATTAACTTGATGTCGTTGGAGGTTTTCAAATAGTTGGGATTGAGACCTCACAAACCAATGAAAATAAGGTTATTGATGGCTGATCAAATGGTGAAAAAACCTGCGGGCATAATGTATGATATTTTGGTTAAGGGGACAACTTCATCTTTTTGACTGACTTTGTTGTCTTGGATTGTGAAGTTGATTTTGAGATACCCATTATTTTAGAGAGACCATTTTTGGCCATGGGAGAGCATTGGTGGATATGAAAAAAGGTGAGGTTAAGTTCAGACTGAACAATGAGGAAGTCGCTTTCAATATACGTAGGACCATGAAGCAGCCAACTAACATGATGGTGGTCTCAGTGATAAATTATTATGATGACCTTAGAGGCCAAGCTTTTGGCTACCTTGATGAATTCTGAGTAATCAAGGTACCAACATTGTGTCGTGACGTTCAATCAGGCGCTGCTTGGGAGACAAACCAAGGTATTGTGTTATTTTTCTTTTTGTGTTTGTGTTTGTGTTAGTGTGATTGATGTCGGATATACGGACCTATGGTGCCACAAGTATATTCCTAACTCTCTTTTTTTTATAATGGTCTAATGCATTAAGGACAATCCATGTTTATAAGTTGAGGGTAGGGGCTACTTGTGGGTCTAGATGTCCTCTTGGGGTTTTTGTTGTCGTGCATCTTTTCTCTGGAGTTTGTTCTTAGTAGGTCCAACATGTCTAGGATGCATCGTATTTTGTTTCATGATGTTTTTTGTTGTATTTAACTAGGAGGAAAATAAATACCTAAAGGCAGTTGATGGATGGTTTTTTCACTCTACTTAAATATGTCAGAGAAATAATACCCCTCCAAAATTTGTTTTTGAACTGTGTGATGTGTGTGTGTGTGTGTGTGTGTATATATATATATATATATATATATATATATATATATATATATATATATATATATATGGCCATTGTGAATCTCATTATGGCACTAGGATTAGGATCATAATAATCATTGCTTAGATTTGCATGAATCGGATAGGTGTTAGTTTGTATAACCCTATGCCATGTGTGGGTGAGATGCCTACTTTGTTCCCATTGAGTCTTGAATCCATAACTAGCCCAAATAGTTGTGACTAGGTTGTAGGGTATTCGGTTAGGAAAGGATCATAGGTCGTTCTTAAATTAGTCAACTTTTAGCCAAATGACCAACCAACTGTGACTAAGTAATCCCTTGATACCTGTTTGAGCCTTTATAGACTATTTTTCTCATTTTACCTTTCACCTTTCACCTTTCCATTTGACTTACAATGAACTTACTTTGGCCCTGGTCCTCCTTGGACACTGTGCACCTCAACTCAGGCAAATTGCCTAAGTTGAGGGTGGTTATCATAGGGGTGCATAATTAGAAGTGAGTATGAAGAATGGTGTAAGTAGGAGAAAAAATAGTAGGTCTAGGTATGGTAGACAAAAACAAAATCAAAAAGAAAAAGATAATAAAGGTTTGAAAAAGAAAAAGAAAAAAATAAAATAAACTGCACCCAGCTTGAATAAGAAATAAAAGGAAAAAGGGAGAAATAAGGGTGAAAGAAAAGAAAAATTGGTTGATAAGTGGACTCCTAACGTCAATGCAGTGCCAAGGAGGCTTAGTCGTCAAATTACCAAATGTACCATACAAACCTCTAAGCCTATGTTACAAGCCTAGTAAAGTCCTATAGTGATTCTAATCCAACTGTCCAAAAACTAGGGTAAAGAAAATAAGGGAAAGCCTACGGTATTTTGTACACATTGCGGGACTTCTTTATGAGTTTGAATGTCTCATGATCATACCCTCATTAACATGCATTATGATATTAAGTGAATGGTACTTCATTTTTGTAAGGTTGTGCTGCTAGCTGCTTATCTATTCGGTAGTTAATTTGTACATATGCATGATTATTTGTTGCTAATGTAATGCCATAGCTTGATTCCCTTATGTCAATTATTGGGCTGCATTGATTCACATAGTTGGTTTCGAGAAGTTAAAATAAGAGGGAGTGATGTTTTTGAGCTAAATTTGAGGTTGACTTCCATAGGTATCTTAGGTTTCTTTGAGTTAAGCATCATTGTGTTTTTTTTTTTTGTGTTTTATTACCTGAGGACATTCAAACGTCTAAGTTGAGGGGTTTGATGTGACATGGTTTCATGAAAATTTTAATGCTTAAAACCAAGAAATATTCAAGTACTTAGGCCTATTTTGGTAGATATGATGTGTTTGGGTGTTGTGTTTCACAGAAAACCGAGTTTTGGGAGCCTGACAGAAGAAATAAAGTCGAAAGAAGCATTTTGGGTCACCTACGTTGGCACCTACAAGGTGTAGGTGACACCTACTGGGCATAGGTGATAGGTCATAGGTGACAAAAGAATCATATCCAAAGAATATAAAGTTGCAGGAACTCTCTGCTTCCTATAATGGGCCACCTACGGCACTAGCTGCCACTTATGGCCCGTAAGTGATGCCATAGATGGCTACTGACACAACTTCCCCAATTCATTTGGTTTGAATTATTAGGGTTTTCACGTAACCTATAAACATTTTGTTGATTTTTTTTGTTTGTTTATGTCAATTTACGCACTCATACTATTCACAACCAAATTTTGATTCCAAGATTGACTTTTGATCTTGGGATTCTTATGTTCTTGATTTTTGGTTGATTAATTGATTTAAGACATTAGGTTTCTTCTTTTATTGTTGTGAGATTGATTTTATTCCTTCATAATTGAATTTTATAAATTTTTTGCAACTATGAATGGCTAATTCCCTTAGCTAGAGTTGTGGGAACCTTGGCGGGATAACAAAGTAGGAGAAGTGTGAGATCCTTCTAGATCATTGTTGCTGCATGTATTGTAATTTTCTTCACTTTTATTGCTTACTTAACAGTTGATGTTAGGAACCCACCTGCATTTGATACAAACTCAAGAGAGAGGTAGAGATTGAGAAAATAAGATCACAACAGTGATTCAAGGCTATCAGCCCTCGTCTAATAAATTAAGATCGAGAGGAGATAGTTAAACTAGAATCCAATACAAGGGTTAGTAATGCAACATTTTAATACCTAGAGGAGATAAGTGAGATTCACCAAAGGGTGTCGAGAGATTGTTGGTGAGACATAATTTGTGAGATTCTACATGTATAACAGTAAGATAGTTGGATTGAGCACGATAAACCTACAGAGTTAGAATCCAAGGGGAACACAAGCCTTGTGTTCGTTTTATATTTTTTACAACCAAAAGAAACTCAAATCTTATTACTTTTGTTGATTATCATAAATCCCCCCAATTACTTTTCTGAACTGTCGGCTACTTCAGCAAGTTTGAGAAATAGATTCGACCTATTACTTATGGGATCAACCCAACCTAGTTGGGTTATTATAATTTAAAATGACCGCATTATATCTTCTTAGAGTGTATCATTTAGACGACATCAGTAATCAATAAGATAAAGGTACTAGGATTATGTTCCCCAATAACTTCATAACTCTACAGGTTCTCCATACTGTAATAATCTCTTATGGTCTTCAACATGCAAAATTGATAGGTTATCTATCATCTAATTGACTATGTTACACCCCTTATTGATGGTTATACCCAAGCTCAAAGGTTAATTTGTCATGATTGTTGCATTGTTGATCCTCATATGTGATTCCAATATAGTCTTTCCCATTTACTAGCCAAGGGCTAATTTAATGAAGAAAACCCCAAGTCATGTTATTGATTCGCTATTCTAATCCAGCTACCCTTGATACACTCTAGGGTAGAGATAGGATAAGTTCCAATGCATGCACCCATTATAAAATAACCAATTACAAGGAAGTAAAAAACATGCCCAACTACTCTTTGGGAATCACTTTGTAGTTCAAACACTACTTTATTCCGTCATTGTTACCACAACCCTAGTTATTATGTTTAGCTACTCTGAATTGCAAGAATACAAGAAAAATTCTATTAAGGAAGCATAATCATGAACTTACAACAATAAGATTAAGAACTCTAAAATCTAACTTTTAATTAAAATCCTAAAAATTGATGTATGTGATTCCAAGACTGAGAATCTACTTTTGAACCTTACAATAGTGTCACAAAATGTAAAACAATCATCAATCCTAATAGGAGTATTTATAGATACAAAAGGAATCCTATCCTAAAATATTCAGGAGAAGAAGGTCGGCATGTTTCTACCAATCGGGGACTAGAGTCGTGAATCAGTTTACCAATCATAAAATAGAGATGTGGAAATCAGGCTCTTTTCCACTAATCCAGTCTACCAATCGTGAATACCATCCATGGAATAAAAAATTGATTTTTTCTTCTGAACTTCATTCACTAGCATGTTTGATGGTTTGTGGATGATTCCACTACCCGTGGATGCTTTACACAATTTCCTTGGTCAATTTTTTAGCCTTTTTTCTTTGTTTTGCCTTCGAAGCCTATTCTCTTATATAATTTAACAAAAATGCATCATACCTACAAAAAATACCTAAGTTCATATGTATTTTCCTTGCCTTAAGCATTGAAAGTGCCATGAAACCATGGAACATCAACACCTTCAACTTAGAATGTTTGTATGTACTTAGGCAAACAAAATAAAATAAACACATACTATGCTTGACTAGGAGAAACCTAAGTAACCTATGATAGTAAATTCTTTACTCTTGGCACAAACTTTTTAGCCCCCTCCTATACAAAAAATTCAAACCTACCATGTGTATATATGCAAAACATTATCATGACATAAAAGGTATCTAGCGATGACATCAAATTATGAATAAACAACCAAGTACATATGCAAATGATATTACCCGAATAAATAGCATCTAATAATGAAACCCACATACTATCATAGCAAAGAAGTCCCATACACTCATAATATAACAATAAATACCAATAGGTACTGGATCAAATCACTCTCTCTCACAAAGAAGTTTAAATAGTATGCATGAAATACCATAAGCTTGTCCTTATTTTTTATGTCTTAGTTTTTCATATGGTTAGACTAGGATCACTATAGTACTTTTATCAGCTTGTAATGTAAGCTTGGGGATAAGTGTGGTAAATATGGATATGGTGACTCAACCCTCCCTGAAAATACACTATTTTTTAGCTCCATTTTGGTAAATATGGATATGGTGACTCAACCCTCCCTAAAAATACACTATTTTTGGCTCCATTTTTTACCTTACTCATTTTATTCTCCCTTATTCTCCTTCATTTTTCTTCAGATTTTAGGAGTTCTTTCCTCTTTACTATGACGACCTAAATTTTGATAAAATATGTGAAATATGTATTTTTATGATTTGACTATTTTATCCCTCTCCGTAGTTGTGTTGTGGTATTTCTAGGGTGTAGGAATAAGTGGCACGATTCTCGATGCATTTTGGTACTATTTATATGATTTTATGCTTTTTGGCTACTTTATGAGCCATATAGTTGATTTTAGTTGATATCATGAAAAAAAACTATGCCAGTAGATTCGAGACGTTGATTTAGGGTGGTAACATGGTTGGTGTGATTTTATAGCTTTTAAATCTCATTTTGACCCTCAATTTCAAAAGTTGTGATTTAGGATTTTGGGGGTCAACTTTGTGAAAATAATATCTTTTGAAAAAGTTAATATCGCCATTGAGTCTGGAGCATCAAATTTGATAGGGTATCATAGTTCTTTTGCATTCATAGAATTTCAGATGAATCTCGAGGGGCCAGCGGAGACTTGAAAATTCACCGAATCCCAAGCTGGTGCACCCACAATCATATGCCTTATGTTGCAATCATGATTGGGAAGTAGAAAGAGTGTCACAATCGCAGCAGCCCTTCTATGATTATGATACCTCTATCAGATAAGGTTCTATGATTGCGACCTTAGACCGCGATCGCAAAGCTTGGGTATATAAATACTTGGTTTTCACTATTTTACACAATTTTTTAGACTTGGAGATTAGGGTATCATGGTTTTGAGCAACTTTCTCCATTTCTAAGCTTGGGTACTTTCTTCTATTTTTAACATTAATTTCCTATTTTAAGCATGAATTAAAGTATGGAATTTGGAGTTTTTGGCTCGTAAGGCCTAAAAATGTTATTCCTCCAATTTAACACCTTAATCCACTTCTTTTTCACTTGAATGAGTTTCTAATTCTATAATTATTAATCTTTCCTCAATTTCATCTTCAAAACAACTTCAATTCTTGATTTTTAAATGGATTTGAAAGATTCTACTCGATAAAGTTTAAAAATTATTTTTCTTTAATTTGAAACTAAGTTTTAACACATTTTTCCTTGGGATGTTAGTTGTAGACTCCTAAAAATATGAGAAACATATTTTTGAAATAAAGTTATAATTTTTTCCTTCGTTTTTAAAAATGAGTTTAGGGGGTTCATTTTGATCTCGACTTGCAACTAGGAAATATGAGTATCGTTGAATTTATTTTGAAGCATAGATTTTATATTTTGATATTTTCATTGATTTATGATCCATTCATGATGAGTAGTTCTTCGTGATTAAAGTGTGGCAGATTGGTTTTCGTCCTTTAAGGTAGGTTATGGCTTAACTTCTTTCAGACTATGTTGGGTAGTTAATACTAATACAAAATAAAGGGTGTGGGATCTAATCATGAGGATTCCTATCTTATTGTGGTGTGCCCATAGGGGCCTATATCTGATGTAATTGGTAGATTTGATATATTATGTTCTATATGTGAACACATGGGGTCTTATGTGATATAATTAATGGATTTAGTATATTATGTGCTATGTGTGACTGTGTGGGGTTCGATGTGATGTTGATAGCTTGTATACATGAGAATAATTGTGTTTTGTTTGAGTAAAAGCATATTGTGTTACCAGTTATGTATTATGATGTATTCATACTCTATTGACATATGAATCATATGGAAATTCATGAATGGTTGGAAATATTATGTGGATATTTGGTTCACATGATTGGTGTACTAGTTGTAAAATACTTATTGTGGTTGGTTGTAAAAATATTCATTGTGGTTGGTTGTGAGCATTACACCCTCATACTCGTTCATGAAATAATTGTACAGCTGTGGAAAGAGTGTGAAACACTAGTAATACCTTTTTACGATAGAAAATATAACATCTTATAAAACCATCCCTGAGGGATGTGCCGGGGAAGATATATGGATATATGGATTGTATGGTTGATAAAGTCCCCACGGGTCCTACATCGAGAAGCTTTAGCTCCGTAAGTGTATCCAGAAGTTGTGCGACAGTCTCAGAGGTTGTGCAACGACCTCGTGCATTACATCATGATCATAATCATTCCTATTGTCGTTACTTTACTATGCTTGTGGTATGATTGTATATTCTTTTTGACTTGTTACCTATCCATTGTTCTAATCTCCCTTACTTATACTTGATGCTTTCATATATGTTGTGCCCCTTTTCTTTACTTATATGTTGTATAAATGTATACTTGTATTCTTTTATGGTGCTTTGCTATATTATAGGTGGATATTATATAGATGTTAGTACAAGCGGTGTGGGCTACCACTGTGGGACATTTTCTGATTGTAGGTGAAGTACCCTTAATGTGTATTTTTTATGCTTTATTATCTACTTTGCTCAGTCGGCCTATGATACCTACTGAGTTCAAGTGGATTGTACTCATTCCTACTATGACCTTTTGGTGCAAATTCTGGTGAGGGTGTGTCTCAAGTGGCTTAATTTGGGGCACCTTCAGAGTTGTTAAAGGTAATAGTTGGACTTTCATGCGTCTGGAGTCTACGTCTATCTTTCTATATTATTTTGTCTTTACTAGTATTCATAGATAGATATTATTCCTATTGGATATTTAGATGTATGACTCATGGATTGTATTAGTAGTTATTACACTATTAACATCAAGATTTATGAGTTTTGTATAATTTCTTTGGTTGTATGTTTCATTTTTATATTATATTTGTATCGTTCGAATTTGCTCTAGAAGCCTTACCTTGGGGTTATTTATGTCTTTTCTTCCTTGTGTATTAGTTTGGATGAGAGGCTTACTTGTTAAGGTTCATAACAACAATTGCTATCATGACCCTATTTTTTAGGTCGTGACAAATTGATATCAAAGTCAGGTTCATTAGTATCAATGGTGTAAGAATGGTATGTCAAATAAAGCCTCGTATATCTGTACACAGACGTATGTATCTATCTTTGAGAGGCTATAAGTTGTCTTTAGAAAATTTCCCTCATTTTTCTCCTTATCATGTAAAGTTCTTTCATACCTTGTGTTATAAGTAATATTTCACTCTTTTCTATGCAGATGGTGATAACTTGGTCTCGCGAGGTTAGAGATGCAGATTAGTTATCAAAAGGGCGAGCCTTGAGTCATAGACGGGCACATAGATTTGCTCTGTCTAGGAGTAGTGCTAGAGACTTTCCCCTAAGCCTCGTGTTAAGTATATTGGAGGTGTAGGTCATACTTCAGTTCCACCAAGCTCTTCTTCTTAGTCTTAGAGAGGTTTTTGATGTGTTTGATGTGTTTGTTGCCCCATTTAGAGGGTTCTTCCTTAGTTATGTTGGCTGATCCTCCCATCCCGAGTGTGCATCCTCCAGTTGCACCTACATCTATTTTGGGTACTTCTCTGAACCTAAGCACTATTCCTATATCTGCACCGACGTCTGAGTATGTTTTTTTTAAGTTCTAGAGTTCACCCTTCATATATGTTACCTCCTCAGATGGGATTTCAGTCCACCAGACTCACAATGCCTCCTTTTACTGGGAGTACAATGATTTCTTCTGAGTATAAAAGAATGTTTGAGAGATTTACTAGTTTGGGTCCTCCTAGATTCAGCAATGTTGTGGACGAGGATGCCGATGAGTTCCTGATTAATTATTGAGAGAAGTTGCATAATTTGGGTTTGCTTGAGTCGCATGGGTTGCTTATACTACTTATCTATTGAGAGATATTGCTAGAGATTAATGGATGTTGCTTGTTGGTTATAGACCTCTTGATCCACTCGAGATGACTTAGGATCAATTTGTTGATGCCTTTTTAGAGAGGTTCGTGCCTTATAGTCTGAGGAATCATATGAGAGATAAGTTTGATCTCCTGGAATAGACTCCATGACTATTGTAAAGTATGAGGCATATGTTTATGCCTTATCCAGATATTCTTATGCCAGTATTTCCACTAAGCCAGAGTAGATTCAAAAGTTCATGAAGTGTTTGGATGTCTCTCTTAAATTGGGTATGTCTCAAATTATTGTATTTGGAGCATCTTTTTGGAGTATAATAGATCATACTAAGATGACTGAGGATATTCTGTGAGCATCTCAGGGAGGTACTAAGAAGGTACGCCCTTACGGTGAGTTCAGAGGTTACGCTTCTTGAGGCAAGGATTTTAGAGGTTCTCGTGGACATCAAGGTAGACCAGGGCGGGAAGCCTTGCAGAGTTCAGGTAATGGGACTTATTATCCAGCAGTTTAGGGTGGTCGTCTAAGCCCAGTGGTATCTTCTTCTATTGAGTCGGGTCATAGAGCTTTCTATGTAGGTTATGAGATTGGTCATTTAGTTTTTATTGCAACTGTAAGAAGTAGAGGTATGAGGGAAAGAGGTAGTGGATCTCATGGTGGTGGTCGTGGGGCCACTCAACTAGTTGGTGGTCGTGGATAGTTTTATGCTAGATTTTCCAAACCATTGGTAGACACTTCTGAAGTTGTGATCATAAGTATCATTCTCATTTGTTTCAAATCTGCATCTATGTTATTTGATCCAGGATCGACTTTCTCCTATGTGTTTGTATATTTTGCTTTGGGTTTTAATTCTATTAGTATGCCTCTTGCCATGCCTATTTGTGTATCTACCCTAGTGGGATATTCTTTAGTGGTGGATCAGGTGTACCGGTCTTGTACTGTGACTTTTTATGGGTGTGAGACTTGGGTAGACTTGTTTGTCTTAGATATGGTTGATTTCAACGTTATCTTGGGTATGGATTGGTTGGATTCTTACCATATTGTCCTAGATTGTTATGCTAAGACTATGACTTTAGTTTCACTGGGTGCGCCAAGGATAGCTTGGAAGGGTGCACTTTATTCAGGTCCTAAGAGGATTACATTTTATGTTCAAGCTCATCGATTGGTTGAGAGGGGATGTTTCTCTTACTTGGCTTATATTCGTGATATTAGTGTTGTTTCACCTTCTTCTTTGGATTATATGTATGTTGTCCGTAAGTTCATGGATGTGTTCCCTATGGATTTTTTGGTATGCCTCTGGATCATGAAATTGTTTTTTCTATTTTTATTAAGCTGAGCACCAATCCTATCTCTATTCCTCCCTATAGGATAGCCCCAACCGAGTTGAAGGAATTGAAAGATCAATTGTAGGACTTGTTATATAAGAGGTTTATCCGACCTAGTGTATCTCCTTGGGGTGTGTCTGTTTTGTTTGTGAAGAAGAAGGATGGATCAATGTGGATGTGTATTAATTATCGACAGTTGAATAAAGTGACGGTTAAGAAAAAGTATCCCCTTCCTCATATTGATGATTTGTTCGACCAGCTTCAGGGTGTCGTGATGTTTTAGAAGATTGATTTGAGATTCGGGTATCACCAATTGAGGATTAGAGCTTCAAATATTCTGAAGATAGCTTTTAAGACATGATATGGTCATTATGAGTTCTTAGTCATGTCCTTTAGATTGACCAATGCCCCAGCCACGTTTATGGAGTTGATGAACCGGGTGTGTTTATCATATCTTAACTCCTTTGTTGTTGTATTTATAGATGATATCTTGGTTTATTTCAAGAGAGAGGCCGATTAGAGGAGCATTTGCAGATTTTTCTTAAGAGATCGAGGGATGAGAAGTTGTATGCCAAGTTCCCCAATTATGAGTTTTGGTTGAAGTCTAATTCTTTCTTGGATTATGTGGTGACTAAGGAGGGTATTATGGTTGATCCATCCAAGATTGCAGCAGTTCATGATTGGGTCAGGCCTACTTTTCTCAATGAGATTCGTAGTTTTGTTGGCTTAGCAGCTCATTATCAATATTTTCTTGAGGGTTTTTCATCTATTATAGTTCTGTTGACCAAGTTGACTTAGAAGAAAATCTTCTTTCAGTGGTCCGATGATTGGGAGGAGATTTTCAAAAAACTCAAGGATTTATTGACTTCAGCTCCTATCGTTACTTTGCCCAAGGAAGGCGTGGGTTTTACCGTCATCTATAATGCTTCTGGTGTTGGGTTAGGTGTTGTGTTGATGAAGGAGGGTAAGGTTATGGATTATGCTTCTCGTCAATTGAAGCCCAATGAGAGGAATTACCCTACCCATGATTTAAAGTTATGCACTTTGTTTTTGCTTTGAAGTTGTAGAGGTATTACTTGCATGGAGTCTGTTGTGAGACTTTCTCGAATCATCATAGTCTTCAGTACTTTTTCACCAAGCGAGATCTTAAAATGAGGAAGCATTATTGGCTTGAGTTTCTTAAGGATTGTGACTTGACTATTCTCTATCATCCAAGCAAGGCTAATATGCTTGCAAATTCCTTGAGCCGAAAGTCATCTAGCATGGGTAGCTTGGTGCATCTTTTGACCCAGGAGAGTTCCTTGGCCTTGGAATTTCAGTATTTGGCTAACAAGATAGTTAGGATAGATATTTCAAAACTTAGGCATGATTTGGCATTTATAGAGGCTAGGTCTTCTTTGATGGATTAGATTCGAGCTCATCCATTTGATGATGTAGGATTGAGGCTGATTCGGGATAAGGTGTTGAGTGTGAGGCTAAGGAAGCCTCACTTGATTCTAATTGTGTTTTGTGGATGGAGGGCTGAGTTTGTGTGCCAAGAATGAGTAATTGGATTAGATTGATTTTGGAGGAGGCCCATTGTTCTAGGATTTCATCAATCCAGGAGTGACTAAGATGTATCATGAGACATTTAGACCGAAAGTGGATTTGTTTAAGAATGGACTATGATCATTTCCTAACAAACTATCCTGCAACCTAGGCAAAATACTAACCAGGCAAGTTCTGGATCACATACACAAAGTGAATTTAGTAGATAATCTCACACCCACATAGCACAGGGTTAAACCATCAACTACTACCTAACTAATTCATACATCGCTAAGCTACAATTATTTTTTCTACAATACTAATAGCTTAACAAGATCCGACAACGCTTACAATTTAACACAACTACAACACACAACCTAAAATAAAATTTTGGGAGGGTTATCCTTTAAATATCAAAAATTAAAATAAAAACATTCAAAACTTGACTTCAATAAGGTACCATATTTTTCTCCTAATCAAACCCCATAAAAAATAAACATCATACACATGTTGGTTCTACTATTATCACACTTAAGGGAAAAGAAACACGACAAAAAACCCTTGAGTGGTGGTATTCTCCCACTCTTAGCTCTGGGATGATGCACTATCCTTAATTTATAACTATAGAAACTATAATATCAAGAGAGAAAATACACACATGTGGTTCTCTAAGCACCAAACGTTGACTCGTTTGCAATTGGGGTCTCGAGAAGCACCCTAGGCTCAAAGCTGGGTAGTCGTAGTTGTGACTAGATGAGGCTCCTAATTCCCTTTGTTAACGAGCAATCTGGTTTAGTTTGGGAGGCCTTAAACTCCCTTATCAGGTATCTCTTAAACTCATCAGAACTAGCACTATCGCATTTAGGGCTCTGTTCCCTCTATCCCTTATCAATAGGAGGCTCATCAACCTCTAAAAGATTAAACACTAATATTGTTGTTATGGGAATCAATAAGGGAATGGGTGGTATAACGTGAGTGTGACTGGCTACTAATACTCTAACCTCTGTCCTCAAGGTATCCACCTTATCCTTCAAACAAGCTAAATCAGAAATATGGACCCCTTGAAGCCAGTCACCAATCTGAATCTCAAAACTATTAATCCTCTCATGCTGCTCTTACATAAACCTCTTCATCGCTGTCATCATACAAGCCTCTATACGTGCCTAAGATAATTCAATTGTAGTTTGGACTTATGACTTTAGCTGAGCTAGTAACTAGGCCTCAGTATGCTTCTGCCTATCAACCTTCTATTAGAGAAACTCATGAGACACTGAAACCATACTATAAATAGGTGTACATGAAAGTATGATGGAAGTGGATGGTGGGATTTTAGTTTCTGCTTCCCCCTTACTAACCACAAGGACAGTGCTCTTAGTAGGTTATCTCAGGCCCCTCAAATAGGCCTGCTCCCGATGAAGTAGAGGGTTGTGGCTTCCTTTGGGAAATTGGGTTGGTGTAATCACAAATTAACCCCAAATCTGCTATACGGGTCACCATTACTAAATTTGTAATCAACCCTTTGCTCATCAATGTAGCCTACAATCCAACTAAATATATCCTATTTCTACTCTAGATCTTTCATTTTAGTTCTATTTTTCACCATCTATATGAGATTGATCAAACTTACTGTTGCTCAATGGGACCTCATGCTCAGTCCTAAAAAAGATGTGTTGAATCGTATGCTCAGATATATATAATCATGTACCTCAAACCAATATATTGGTTAATACAGGTTAGTCTCTATCTCACTACCTTTGAGGAGTGATCAAGTTGAATAAAGCGGCATAAGAATCATAAAAAACATGAATTAACTCTAAACTCTAGCTCCCTGATGGTTCCCCTTCCAACCAAACATGTATCGATCAAACAATGCATTTATATTTAGAATCCTATCCAAATTAGTTGTCTAAATATGGGTTTTCTCCATAATTTTCATCTTGAATTAACCTGTCTCAATTGGATCTACATCCCTATCATAGATCAGTTCCATATCCCGAACATACCACCTTATATTTTCCTAAATTATTAATGACCATGCATTTTGCTCGGCTAAGGGTAGCATTGATGTGGTCATTGAACTCTATATCTCAGTACCTGAATTTGAGGTAGTATTATTGTTCCCTTTTCTATCACCAGACTCAAATGTTTCCTCTCTCTCATCATACTGGGGAGAGGTGTCGAGTGCCTGTATAGTAATTATTAATGAAACTTGTGGCTAAGGTTGTGAATCACTGGGTAGTCTATGTTGCAACTTGATACCTTATTCATTACCTTATATGGTGAGGCATAAGTGGGGTGTCATCATTCTCAATTTCTTATTCCACCTCAAACCCACTCATTTCCTACTTAGAAGGCTCATTACCGAGTCTAGATTTGGTATCTTGAGTTTTAACCTTTTTTTATGTTGTTTTTGCATCCCCTTATTTTTGGTTTCCTTTTGGTGGCATTCTACCTATGTATAAAGTTGTTAGGATTTAGGTTACACAAATAGGAAATATCAAAGATAAAATTTCTTTAATTTTGAAGTTCACGAGTTAAATCTATGATGGTAGACTGGGTTCATGACCCGTAGAAGCCTCTCATGAACTTCAGAGGCCGAATTAAGTTTCAGGACATTGGAATTTTGATTCCTATGAGTCCTATTTATGAATCGTGAATAAAGTCCATGAATCATAGGTTACCCCCGTGAGGTTTGAATTAAAATTCATGAATAGAAAATCCACCAAATTTGCATCATCACATAAACATATTCACCATTTGTATATGCTAACACCATTACCCTTTCAGAATATCATAAAAATTATTTCTCAACTTAAACATTCCTACTAAAATATCTATAACCCCAGGTTAGGTAATTTTTGACCCACAAGAAAACAAAAAAAAAATGAAGCTTCATACCTTGAAAGAGTTGTGAAAATGAATAAATCAACACAAGAATTAATGCCAAGCTTCGTAATGTTTGTGAAATAGTTGAGTTCTATTCCTCGAGGTTGGGTTATCAGAGTGTGCGAACAAGGGGGGGTTAATGAGTGTGGGGGAGATTAGTGGGTTATAATTTAGGAATTAGGGTTCAAAAAGGGGTAGTTTTATTTGTGTTAACTTAGGGTTGGACAGGTCAGGTCGAAATGTGTGGGTATTGGCAAAAAAATAAAAAAATAAATACGTGAAAAAAAATGTACTTGATTTTCATGGGTGGAGTCTATGATTCGTAGACATAGTGCATGGCCTATGGAATCAATTCATAGGTCATGTTTTGAAGCCAAGAAAATTACCTGATTTCCATGGGTGGAGTCTACGATTGGTAACTAGGTCCATGGACTATGGAATCATTTAATGAAACATATTCTGAAAGAGTTCACTTTACCCTGATTTCCATAGGTGTAGTCTACAATTTGTAGACATAGTCCATGACCCGTGGAATTAATCTACGACACACTTACTTAGTAATAGAGTTTTCATATTTTTATCTTTTCTTTAGCTCAATTAGTCTCTACATACTTCAATAAACTATATTTATACTAATGAACATAAATAATAAGAAAAACAAAACAAAGTACAAAACCTAAATCTTTGGGCTGCCTCCCAAGAAGCTTTTGATTTAACAACGTGGCATGGCATGGCTATGTTGGTTACACAGACTTCATTAACAATACCATAGGTAGCCTCCCATGAAGCGCCTAATTTAACAATGCGGCATGACTCAAGCTGGCTTGTTATCTACGCCTTCTTTAAGTCCACCACACAAATCAAACTTGGGTTGTTACTTTCACCTATGTAATGTTTCACCCGTTTCCCATTAACCCTAAATTTCTTCCCATACTTATTCTTAATGTGAAAGTGGACCATATCTAACTTTATCAAGTCTGCTAATATGATCTTATGAAGGACAGTGATAGGACACTTTCTATATACTCGTTTGGCAACAACTGACTCACTCACCGGGGTAGAAACTAAGAAGGGATTAGACAGTTTTTCAGGACCTTTCCCAAAATTTACTGCAACTAATGAGGTCACATAAGAGAGATTTTACCCAGGGTCTAACAACATATAAACATCAAGATTAAAGAAACGAAGCATACCCGTAAAAATATCTGGTGAACTCTCTTGCTTCTGACAGGATGGTAAAGCATAAAATAGTTCTGGTGTTGACTGCCACCAGTGATGGATGACCTAGAAGAGCTGGTGCGCTAGTAGACTGAGTCTGGGGACAAACATCCCTACTTCCCTGCTTATAATATGGACACTCTTTGATTCTGTGACCCAACTTACCACATCCATAACAACCTTTCAGTCCCAACAAGCACTCACTAGGATAATTCTTACTACCTTAGCACATGCTGTAAAATTGGACATAGATGTTGTACCCCACTGCTTCTGTGTAGTTTTGGGTATAGGAACACTGGCTAAAGATGGCACTGGCATAGATGAGCGACCCTAAAACTACGAACGATTTCCCCCTCCAAACCTTGTCTGTCCATATTTAAACAATCTGATTCTAGAATTCTTGTTTCCTCTCTCTCTCTCTCCCCTTCAACTTCTTTGACCCAAGCTATTAAGCATGAATTATCAGCCTAGAAAGATCCATATGCCCAATAAGCATGGAAGTCTTACATTCCTTGACTACCAAACCAGATACTCCAATAACAAACTTTCAGCCATCATGTTAGGGGCATACTTAGAGAACGAACTTAAGGCAGTATTCCTTTACTATCATCAAGCCCTGCCTCAGGTTCATGAACTCGTCTACCTTAGATTCTCTTAGTTCACGCAAAAAGAACCTGTTTAGAAATGCATCATGAAATACTTGCCAATTCAAAGGAGTTGCATTCTCACCTCTACCATTCTTCCATATAACCATCCAATCATACGCCATATCCTTCAACTTATAGGATGCGAACTCTACACTCTCCTCCTCAGTAACATGTATAATTTGGGTGATATTTCTTACCTTATCTAAGTATAGTTATGGGTCCTCACCTGAATTTGACCCAAAGAACTCAGGAGGATTCATTCTCATGAAGTCACGAATTTTGGCTGTAGCTAAATCACCATTCTGCTGAAGTGGGACTGCATCCTGATGGTTTCCCTTAACATTGGCAATCACAGCTTAGGCCAATGCCTTAAAGGCAGCTCGAAATTCAGCATGGGATACATTCTTATTCAGAGGGTCAACAGGCTGGGATGGTTGGTTATTATTTATGCGTGTATTAGCTCACCGAAAAGGCATATTCAACTATCATGTAAGAGCATGAGTTAAAAGTAGATAGAGGCACTGTAAGCATGGTAGATCATGAAAGAAAAGGATGATTTCCTAAATTGTCCCGTAGCCTCATGCTCATAAATGTGGCGTTCTTTACATCCATGATCAAGACTCTACGTAACGCGGCTTGTCTAAATCCCTAGGACTCTTTACAACTTAGGCTCTTCTACTAAGTTTGTAATGCCCAAAAATGTGTCTCGATAAGTCACACGATTCTTGGGACTACAAGTAGCCCCAAGCTAACCCTATAAGTATTCTACAAGTTCTAAAACTCAAAACAAAAACATGTTAGGCATGTGCTAGCACTGAAATACTAAATTACTATTTGAGTTGTGCTAAGTTTAACTAAACATAACATTTGAGAATTATTTAACTTAGAAATCTGATAAACAACCATTTAAAATCTAAAATATATCTAACAGTCGGACAAGCCTCTACTACTACTAACTAGAGAGACACTGGGATAGACCCCTAACAAACTCAAACTGAATTGAAAAACAACTGATTGAATACTATATAAAGCTAAAAATCTGAATATCTGGGTCCTCAAACTATGAGGACTCACCAACTATCGGGATGTAGATACTTAGAAATCTGATAAACAACCATTTAAAATCTGAAATATATCTAACAGTCGGACAAGCCTCTACTACTACTAACTAGAGAGACACTGGGATAGACCCCTAACGAACTCAAACTGAATTGAAAAACAACTGATTGAATACTATATAAATCTAAAGATCTGAATATCTGGGTCCTCAAACTATGAGGACTCACCAACTATCGGGATGTAGATAGAGATGCTATCGGTCAATCACGCAGTTGAAACTGAGCACCTGAACCTACATTATTAAACAATATAGCACATAGACGTATATATGGATTAGTACATTCAAAATGTACTGAGCATATGGGGGTGAATGAATAAGTAAAAAAATAATGTAATATTCAAACAAACTTTCAAAATTTCGTGCTAAGTGTAAGTTACACACCTTGGCTTGAATAATAAAACTGTCAAATCATATGTCAGAACTAGTAAAGCATAAAAGTAATTCTTGTGAGCCACCACACTTAGTCCTATAAAGTTGTACTTTTATTCTGTATTTAAATCATGCAAGCTAAGTGTAGAAGGACTCACTTTATCATCTATAAACCGAAAGCTGGAATCTCATGGCTAATTTCTTTATGTGAAAAAATATCTGTATAAATTTATGAGTCTCTACACTTAGTTTCTAAAAGTTGTTCTGTTATTCTAATTTAGGACTTAGGGACTCTGGGAGGTTCTTATAACCGACATAAACCATGTGAGCTATCATGGAGTCCAACGTCATGTTCCACTATGGGAAAAACCTCACGATGGGGAAAGGTGTCATACTCTTGCCAAGGAGTATAACCTTATCTTAAGTGATCACTAACTTAACCTACTATGGGCACTTAATCTTAATCCTACGGTGGCACGTAGTTCTGGGGTATGATACCTTGGAATCATATCCAACTCGGTGCTAAATTCTACTCCCATGCTTTCGCTCAGAATTTAGGAAATCCACTTTAAAATTACACAAGGGTTTTTATAATGAAAACATATTATGCTTCTCCTTCTTTAAATCTCAAACTGTATGAACAATTTGGATTCCTTATCTTAGCTTAGGATTAAAAGATCAATTTATTTCTTAAATCTTGGCAAGCAACTTATAAAAGACGCTTAAAATCATAATCTTCTTGAAATACCAATACCAATACTTAGATTTAGGGCTTAAAAGACATACTTTAATCTCATGCTAATTCATAGCAAAACGCCATGCTCAATATACTTCTTAAAATACTTCAACAATATCAAGATAATGAAATCAAGAATCACAATATCATGCTTAAAACTCAATTGAAAATCTGAAAAATCATACCGTATGCATAAAGATGTGAAAATAGACATGCAATTCAACATTTTAATCACTTGTAACATCATAATCTTCAAATAATGATAATTGGGTATGAACCCTAATATGCAAAATATGAAATCTTAAATAAAGATCAAGTTTTTGGCACAAGGACGAAAGAAGTATCCTTGTTCATAACCCCACTACGTTATTTGGCTTGACTCGATGAAACAGGTTGACTTTAGAAGCCTTTAGAGCGTTCTTGAAGGCTTATCTTGATGTTCTTAGATTAGGAACCTTAAATTCTTGATTATCTTGAAGAGAATGCAATAGAATCTTGAAGTTCTTGGGAGATGACCTCAAGCAGAAACCCTAATCTTATTCTGGAGAATAAAGAGGATTAAGGGTTTTTAAAATTTGTTTATAAAGGCTAAGTATGCATTTTTGGTGATTTATGTCGTGTGAGGTGAGGAAAAAGACCAAAATACCCCTCCAAAGTCAAATAAGAATTTTTGAAATTTTTAGTTGATGACTTGAGGTGAAAACTTATCAACTAGTTGATGGCTTATCAACTCAAGTCGTCAACTCTTAGCCGATTTGGACCCTTGTTGTTTAAGGGTGACGACTTTGGTTGATAAGTCATCACTCAAATGACCGTTTATCACCTCAAGTCATCACATAGTGACTAAGGTTGATCAAGTCTAGTCATGGGTGATGACTTGGTCTGATAAGTCATCACTTATGTGATGGCTTATCACCTCAAGTCGCCACTTGGAAGCTGAATTTGATAAGTTTCTAGTTGGGCTGACAACTTGGCTTGATAAGTCGTCACTTAGTTGACGACTTATCAACTCAATTAATCACTTGGAAGCTGAATTTGATGGCATTTTGTCAAGACTGATGACTTGGGCGGATAGGTCGTCACTTAGTTGATGGCTTAACAATTCAGGTCGTCACTTTGTTGACAGACGGACATGCTCAGGTAAAATGAGTATAACTTTCCGTTCTGATATCGGATTAAGGTGAAACCAAATGCATTGGAAAGAAAATTCAATGATATTTCTTTTGGTACATATTAGGAAACTTTATTCATTATGTACAAGGAGTAATGGTCATTAAAACTTAACCAAATCTGAAATATTCACTAAAACTTAATCAATAGAAGTGTTCTTAACTCGTTTTTGAGTTAGGAGGTTTTAATGACCTCAACTGATATAAAAGGATATTTTCACACTGTAGAACTGATCATCACCTATATATACATAGAATCATTGGGTTCCAATTTGTATACTTGGGAACAGCTGTTTGAATTCTAGTCCAAAAATGGGGGGTGTTACACTCCTACTTCAGTTTGAGGATATTCTTTCATGATAGGCTGATGAGGTCCATTTTTAAGATAATATTTCCTCACTTCATCTCCTATCCAGGGATCATAGTCAATAATCAGTATTCTTTCCCATGGATCAGATTTAAGTGCACCCAAAGTAAGCTCAGTTACAAGTTAAGGATTAGCATTTTCACTAGAAATTTATTGAGCAAACATGTAGAGAAATTTCTCCATCTCAATTAAAAAAATTAGAAAACCTTCCTTCAAAATAAAAAGTTCAAATTCAATAGGGGAACTCACAATTTATTCAAGTTAAAAATTGTTCATATTGATAAAAATGTTGGAATAGAGAACTAATTTAACCCCAAATATATATTAACTTACAGTTGGAGAACTGCCCAAGGATGAAGCCGATGGAGTTGCAGTGATTTTTACCTTTGGGAGGAGAAGGGTCGGGGTTTGCCCATGGGAGAATAACGGTCATGGTTTGAATTTTTTTTTTAATTTGATGAGACAATAAATATAGAAAGAGAAGAAAACTAAACAACTGAACTTTATAATTTAAACCAATATAGAATAGTCAAATACTAGTAATAGTCAAAATTTATTTTTAATTAATATAGCAGTATATTAAAAGATAGCCATTACTGGTGGAAAGTGAATATATTAAACTTAAAAGTTACAAAAAACAAATTGTCCATAGAATTCGAACTCACGCCCTTAGGGGAGGAACTCTAACCCTTTGCCACTGGCACCCTCAGGGGCATTAGTGGATCCGCCCTTGAGTAAAATCAGATGAACTTGACCTAATATTATGTTGTTTTCATATTCTAATGATCCCAATTTTATGTTCATTCAATTTCAACTATATATTCTTAATAAATATGTATTAGTAGGTGTTCTTTCCTTCTTTCTCAAAAAATAAATAAGTGTGATTAGGTATTCTTACATTTATCTTTTATGTTCTACTTTGACATTTCTAATCATTCACTTTTATATGCTGATTTTTTTGTATGTTTGCACAATAATCTTTCAGTAAATTCATTTTTGGCCTAGATAGTTCAATACCAAGTTCGTGGATATTTTGATGATTGTTTCAATATTTTAGAATGCTTGAAAATGATGCTCGGAGCTACTAAATTATGTGGTTTTTTTGTTGTCTTTAGTTTATTAATAAGGGGAAAAAGATTTTATTCTGATTAGTCATTTCTTCAATTTTTATTCATGGTGTGCATTAAAACATAAAAAAAAAAAACTTGAAGAATTAGGAACGTTGCCTCTTTTTCAGTGCATAATTCCTAGCAGTGTTTCTTGATGAAGAGAATGACATATTTAGGACTTAGGATAAGATTTGGAATGGGTAGTCTCGTATTTAGCAAAGTCTTATTTCTTAAAAAAATAAGTGATATATCTCTTTTAGGTGGAGAAAAAAATACCATGAACCTGTAGAACAAACATGAGGCCTTAGAAAACATCATTTTGTTTCAAGAAGGTTTTATACAAATTTTATATCTAGAAAAGTTGATTTCTTAAAAATGTGTGATGTATCACTTGTCGTTGTTTACCTTTGAGAATCAACCATTTCAAGATTATTGTATATCATGATCTAAAAGTCGAGATCATGATGGAACCTATCTTAATCCAGCCTTGGTAGCTAATTTGAATATCCAGAAAGGAAAGAAAAATCCAAACACGAATCAAACAGATAAAAATGACACTTCTAGAATGAATTAAGCCAAAGTATATAAAAATAGGAAAAATTCCAAAATACTAGTGTCATAAGTGGAAAGAGTATCTAATACTAATTCTGAATACTAAAATATAATAGTTTGTCCCTGAATATAAGTAAAGATATATTAAAAATAAGAGGAGGTCCGAAATCAGCACTGGACTCTTGAACATGCTAGTACCTCAGATGTCAACTCTAATAGCATGAAATCAGTTGTCGTGAGTTACACTAGAACTAATATATGCATCAATAGGACACAACAAGGGTGACTAGCATCCATATCTACTCAGTAGGTATTATAGGCCAATTGAGCAAAGTAGAAAATAATTAAAAGATACTATGAGAACGTCACCTGCAAACACAAAAGTTTACAAACGGTAGCTCACATCGTCTCCACTGACAGTTCTATAATATAAAATTAAAAGGAACAACTACACATGAAATATACAAGGAACCTAAGTACACATCAAGGGTAAGTAAAAGGAAACACAGAAAATGTAAATGCAATGATTGTGAAACTTTTGTATACACTTCCAAACCTTAATGCTTCAGGAATTAGGATAGACCCATGGGGGATTCGCAACCCATATACTTATTGTAGTTTCAATCTCAAGGATTAATAAAATTTATTGCCACATCCCTCGGTATAGGTGTTTCATAAAGTGTCTTATTTTATTACAAAATTAGTATTTCTCAATGAACTACTGGCACATCCATTGGTATAGGTGTTTTATAAAATGTTTTATTTTTTTTATAAAAATAAGTGTTTCTTAGTGGTACCAATTTCATTAATATGTATAAATTAAATGAGGATGTAATGCTCAAAACTAAACAATATGAAGATAATAATTTATTCAATATAGATATAAATGAGCTCAGAATCAACTCAACAATTTATTCTATCAATCCTTGCTCGGCACCACTAGAAAGAATAGTCATGTAAGACATCCATAATACCATTTCAAACCCCTTATTTAGGTATATTAATCATGATCAAGGAAAATAATACTCAACGAGGACTATAATGTCAATTTAAGCCCCCACACAAGTATCACAATAACAATTATAGCATTTAATGCATAGATAAGGCCTATGATGTCAAATAAAGCCCCCACACGGACAACACACAATATATGATCTCTAAAGTCAACAAAAATATCCATAACAACAATATACAGTTGTGCATTAGCTGAAAAATATAAACTCTAAGTCTTCAAATGGACCATCGTAATTCATTTGGGACCACACAAAACTAAATCATATATTCTACCAGGATATTTTTGACATTTAAGACAATGGAAAAGCCAAATTTTTGAAAAGAGATCATTACAACAAATTAGCCCTTGGGACCCCATTTAGGCTTATTTTACTAGTTTCTTCCAAAGAGGCAAAATACAAAATAAAGGCTTCAAACCAGAACTACCGCACTTCTAACCCAAAATTAACGTTTTGGATCTTAGAACTGTTCAAATTGACAGTTGATGATTAAAATACAAAAGATTAATTGAAGTCAAACTCGGGACTTTTAAAGTCTCTAAGAGTATAAAAGTCTCCCATAACTCCCAAATGCACCAGGGATCATGCAAATCTTCCACACATCTCTCAAATAGTGTATAATAACTATGAGAAAGGGAAAAATGATCAAAGCACATTAAAAAAAAGTTTTAAAAAAATCTAGGTTATTGAATAAACAACCATTAAAACACTAGTTCGTCCTCATAATAAAAAGAAAGTAAGGTACCCAAAGTAGTAAAAAAAATGGGGGTATCTACAATGCATGTCAAACTATCCTCCCAAGTAGCCTTCTCAATGGGGAAATGTCTTCACTAGACCTTTACTTAATCAATACTCTTAGACCTTAAATTCATAGCCTGCTTGTCTAGGATATCACTACACTCTTCCTTAAAGGAGAAATCAAGGTCTAACACAACAAAATCCCACTGAATCGTATGCGCATCATCTGGATGATATCTCTTTAACATAAAAATGTGGAATACAGGATGAACAACTAATAGGAGTGGAGGCAAAGTTAGCTTACATGCCACATCACTATACTTCTCAAGGATCTAGAAAGGGATAATGAACCTCGAACTAAGTTTCCCTTTCTTCCTTAACCTCATCACACTCCTCGTGAGAAAGACATTCAATAGAACTTTTTCTTCAATCATGAAAGATACATTATAGGCTCAACAGTTGGCATAAATCATCTGCCTACTCTGGGAAACAAATAACTTCTAATTTAATTAGTCACACGTGATCCATAAAATCCCTCAATAAATCAGTATCCCAAGGTCTCACCTCAAATGAGTCAAACTATCCCATGAGGGATCGACACCTTCGCCCATATAAAGCCTCAAAAAGCCCATTTGAATACTAGAATAGTAATTATTATTATAGGCAAACTCCGCCAGGGGAAAGTACTATTCCCAGTAACCTTCAAAGTCCATGACGTATGCTCTAAGTATATCCTCCAGCAGCTAAATAGTCCTCTCAGACTATTCATCCATCTGCCATTGAAAAGTTATACTTAAATCAAGTTGATTACACAACTCACTCTAAATAGTAATGTAAAAACCAGAGGTAAACCGACTACCTCTATCACATACAATAGAAATGGGGATACCATATAATCAAACAATCTATCTAATATAGATTTTAGATAACTTCTCCATATTCTAATTCACCTTTACACGCATGGAATGTGCTTATTTGGTTAATTAATCCATAATACCCTATTAGAGTCAAACTTCTCCAAGTTCGGGGATAGGCCAACCTTGAAATCCATAATGATCCACTCCCAATTCTACTCAGGAATGGGCATCCTATATATTGTATAATTTGATCACTAATGATCATATTTCACCTGTTTGTATTCAAATACTTGACCAGGAAATCCACTATATCCTTCTTCATATCACCCCACCAATATGCTGCTTTAGATCATGTACATTTTGGTTACCCCTGGGTGAATAGAATATCTAGAAAAATGATCCTCCTCTAGTATCAATCTAATTAATCCATCAAATCTTGGCACACAAATTTAGCCAGTAATCCTCAAAACACCATCAGAATCGAGAGAGGCCACCTATACCTCGCCACTTAACACCTTATCATGAATCACCCTCAATTAATCATCATTAAACTGATGAGCTCAAATATGCTCCATCAAAGACGATCTATCCTTAACAAAGGCTTATACATGCTTGGGTGTCAAAATACTAAGCCTAACCAACTAATTAACTAAAGACTGAACCTCTAAGGCTAAAGGTTGAAACTGATTCAAACGATAAGCTACGCTTCTCATATTAGATATCTTCCAACTGAAGCCATCGACAATCACATTTGCCTTGCTTGAATAATAGAGAATAGTGAGATCATAGTCCATAAAAAACTCAAGCCAACATCGCTATCTCATTTTAATATCTCAATGATCTCACAATGGACTCCATATAAGTAATGCCTCCACAACTTTAACACAAAGAAATTGTGGCAAAGCTAAGTAATGGGTAGGGTAATCTGGTACGCCCAAATTATAACTCTCGATAGAAAGTGTAAGAGGTCGCTGTCAAATATTGAACCCAACAAGGTTGGGTGTCGAATCCCACAGGGAATACTGTGCTCACTAAGTGCTGTAATCGTTATTAGACTACTGATCAGAGGTTCCTAACCAAGAAGGGGGCTATTGGGTTTTAATTTGTAAAATAATTAATTGTAACAAGAGTATTCCAACTAATGATTCTCTTTGTATTTCGTAACTTTATGAGATTAAACAACTAGGGTTACGGTCACTAAAATGCTAGCACCATTTGGGTTGTGAATCGTTTATGAGTTCCACTTAGAAAATTCAATTGCAAGAAAGGTTGAGTCCTATTCTTTATCCCTTAGTTTCTCAACCTACGTGGATAGATTATCCTCTAATTCTCTCAAACTCGAGGGATGCATAATTCTTTCAACCCATTTCTCATGTAAGCTAATCCTGTTAGGGCATTTGCTATTACTCTAAAGGTTAAAGCCCTTAGAATTCATGTAAATACTTTTTTTCCCAACAAACACTTTCCTTTCAAACAAGTGTTGTTCTAGGGATCACTCTTCAAGTTTGCAACCAAGAAAAGTCATGAAATTGAAGAAAGGTTTATGCAATGTCATTGAATTATGGAACTCAAATTGATTCCCAACCCATAGATGTGTTTCACATTAAGGATCCTATAACCCTAGTTATGGGATCTTAGCCACAACACTCCATAAAAGAAGAAGAAGTCATTCTTGTAATATTCATAAATAGATTAAGAGTTTACTTACAAAGAATCCCAAGAATCAGTTCTTCAATCTTTAATAATCAATTGTTCAATGCTAAAGTACTCCCAGATCTCAAGAATCCCTAAAGTACTGGGTTACAAAGAGTTTTAATAGATGATAAAACTTGTAAAAAGAAAAAGATATCTTTTAACCTTAAAATTTTGTATTTATATGTTCCCAGCTAAAAAAGGAATTTAAAATTTAAAACAAAAAAGTCGTGTCCCAATTGACGGTCCATATGGTAGACCGTCAAAGAGTTGACAGTCCACCATTTTGTCCATCACTTGTTTCTTCCAAATAGTAGTTTATGGATAAGACCTGACGGTCTACCTGGTGGTCCATCAAATTACTGATGGTTCACCACATTAACCGTCACTGAGTTCCTCTGGAGGGTGGTTTCTGGATAAGCATTGATGGTCCAGTTAGTGGTCTGTCGCATGACTGACGGTCCACCATATTGATCATCATTGAGCTCATTTGAAAGGTGATTTCTGAATAAGGGTTGAAGGTCCATCTGGTGGTCCATAATATACTGGAACATCAACACCCTCAACTTAAGGTAATTGCTTGTCCTCAATAAATTTAGCACATAATTGCATACATGAACAATAAAATGACAACCAACCAACCCTTGAAACATTTTGATGCAACTATTCACTCATCAGTTCAATCATACATTTAACACATCAGGCTCCACACCCAGCATTTATCATAGTTCAGTTCACAAGCATGAATGTCATATTCTACAAAGAACAGCTAAGTTCAGTGAAACTTCAGTTTCCCTCACAACAATGAAATCCACCACTCATTATTTGATGTGGACAATGTCTAACTATCACACTCATAAAGAATTACAACCATAGTCCAAGTACCCCTAGGCTTGCCCTATCCATACGACACTACCTCAAGATTGACTTACTAGGATCAAACAGGTCTTTTTGAGGCATTCTATGAGGTTTCAGGTCAGGAGGGGTATGTTTTTGGGTAAAGTGACACATTGAAAATTAACTCTCCTTGCCCTAGCATCTTTTCAACTTCAAGTTGCTATATATATATATATATATATATATATATATATATATATATATTTATAATAGCTACCTTTCGACTCAGGGTAATGCAGTCAGTGGCCAATCTTTTGACAATAGCCACCCTCAACTTAGATTCTTTATCTAAGTTGGAATGTACAATGCTAAGTAATTTGCTAAGGATGGAGATGAATGTTAAAACCCTATGGAGAGTAATTATTAGTTATAGGATTTTAGAATGGGTTTTAAAGACAAAAGATGGGTTCAAAAGAGATAATCTTTCTAGTGGGTGTTGTTTATTTAGGTTAGAAGGGTTCAAAGTACAAGGAGGCCTGTTATCCTATCCTAATGACTCCCCTAGAAGACTGTATCTATGACTCGGTCAAGTTCTAGGTCTTAACCTATGAAAAACTGCAAGTAAAACCTCACACCCACAGGCAACGAAGTTAAACTTCCTTTGCATTTCTTGGAATGTTCATTGCATGTTGCATAACCTTTTCTAGACTAATGCTAAATGCAGAATTACTGCGAGTTATGTACACATGTTTACATGAATAAGGTAAATAATTACATACATATGCTCATAGTCTTATGCCGCATCATTCATAGCCCATATTTACAACAAAGTACTAAAACAAAAAAAGTTTATAGATACTCATTAAACACATATATTTACATCACAGGCTGCAGAATTTCAAATGCGATAATAACAACACCCTAAATATGCCGCGTCTACTAGATAGTACATGATTGGATTCAGAATATCGGCAACACATCCAACCATGGTATAAATAGACCCCACCACCATACAAAAATATATGCATTGTCCTTAAATTAATAAATTAGCGTAACTGAGGATTGGGTAATCTACTTTGCCTCCTATTTCTCTGAGGCATCTATCAGGCGGGGTGAGGTCCCTGCATCCTAACCCTATGCAATGTTTGCCCCTATGGTGGTAGGAGCGCTCACAAATTCACCCTTCATATTTTAAGGGATAGTCTCATGAGTTGAACCTGCACTTCACCCCTTTGCTGGGGCAGCACTAGTAAAGACTCCTGTCATTTTATTTTCTTTTTCTCATTGCTTTCTTTCAACTTCTTTCTTTGACTTCTTTACAGCTCTCTTTAGGTCATGCTGGTCTAACTCCTCAAGTGACATTGCTTCCCTCTTTCTCCTTTTTTCTTCTTTCCTTGCTACTTTTTTATCCATTTACTGCTTGCTTTTATCCTTCACGGGTCTACCCATCAGATCCAAAATTCCCTCATCATCATCACTTACCGCTAAAGTCAGGTCAAATGCAAGCGGTTGTGATTGTTTCTTCTTTAACTTTGCTATGTCAGCTTTTTCCTGCTCAAATTCAGTCATGAGCTTGGAAAGATCAGGGAGAGATAGTAAATCTATCCTTTTGTTGATACGAGCTTCTATGTTATCCATCCTAACTTGAATAGTCTAAAATGGCCTGACTGCTTCAGCCATAATTTCATCCACAAAAGGTTTGAAATCTCCAACCCACTTTTCTAACTACTTCTGAAACTGATTTTGATTCTTCACCACCTTGACAAAATTCACTGGTTTGAATTTGTAGTCTGCAAAATCCACTCCACCAGCAAACTGTGTAGAATCTGACCCTGCAGACGTACCCTGGGGCACATAATCAGGTGGTACTTATGTAGTAATAGGTAAAGGCATACCTTCAGGAATTTCTGTGGCTTTGAGAATTGGTACAGAGTGAGACTGATATGCTGGAGGTTTGGTCACACGAATTTTGAACTTTGATTCATCTTTTGACTTCTTAATGTCCTGCTTATGTGTAGCCTGCACCTCATTATCAATCCCACTGATCAGTGGGACCCATCTTGTTTGCATAATTCAGTGATCAAACATGGGATAGATACAGAGGTGGCCACTTTATGTGCTTGCACAAACATCTCATTTGCAATTAGCTAACCAAAATCAATTGGTAGCCCTGAAATCAAACTGGACACTACTACTGCTCTGTGATGATCCAGGTTCCCATCTCGTTTTGTTGGCATTAACCTCAACTGGACAATAGCCCACCAGAACTTAGCTTTAAAGCTAAGAGTAAACTTTACGATGCACTCTTTAGAATTAGTCAACCAGGAAGGATCTCCATCATCAGTCAATAACAAGGCCGCCCAACGTCTCTGAACAAAAGCATTTCTTATTCTATACTTAAAATTTGGGACCGCAGGTGGAGCCTCATATCCTGACCCGAATAGCATCCTATTAATTATTTGGGCTGAGATATCAACGGTGACCCCTCAGACAGGGACAGACCCCCTATTTGGTCTATGTGAGATTGCAGTTCCCTTTGGACATTCTTCGTTCACCAAACATAGGTAATTTGCAAAGAATTCCCTTACACGATTCAATTGGTAGTTTCTTGGTGGCCTGCTCATCCATGATAGTCCATATTCGTTGAACCGGTGCTCTAACTCGGGATATTCATAAAGCTCTATTGTCATAATCTAATGTTCTTCTAGAAATGACCTTCGGATCCCTCAAGCTGTGGGTGTCAACCTACCATAGAACTCTTTGAGTGATCCCTTTATTTGCCACCTGATAGCGTGTCAAATCTGGGGATCTTTTCTCCTGATAAAATTCTCACCCTCCTATTCATTTTTTGCATCAGTAGCTTCCGTTTGATCCCCCATATTAGTCGTTTCATCTTCACCTTCTATGGGTAATGGTTGGGTTGAAGCAACTGTTGCTTCATCTAGACTTGAATCAGTGAAACTAATGTTGTTCCCACTCCCCTCCTCAAACTGGGGATTATGATGGCTTTCCTTTCATATCGCCTAGTATTATAGGCCGGTACAGACACATTTCTACCTTGTTGAGATCTTTCTTCTCTGGATTGTGGAAGTTTAGGGGCCATATCACCTAAAAACCAGTTGAAGAAATCAGTTCAAAATTCAAACACAATCAAAATTATTGCAACTGTGGTCTGATGGTATATCTAACGGTCCACCAGAGGTTGGACGGTCCACCGATTCTGCCATCAACCGTTAAGTAGTGACCCATAATATCTTGGGATTTCTGACTATCAACTAGTTAGTCTATCACAAATTTGATGGTCCACCAAATCGACTGTCAGCTCTTAAGAAGTGATCCATAAAATTTTGAGCCTTCTGACGGTCAACGTGGTGGTCTATCACAAAGTTTATGGTCCACCACTTCGACCATCATGGCTTATACAGAAGATGCATTTTATTGAGTATTCAGACGGTCATCTTGGTGGTCCGTCAAAAAGTTGACGATCCATCAGTTTGACTGTCGCACCTTCATCTTCATCCAAAAAGTCTGGGTTCGACCATTTTGTCGAGAAATAGAACATCAGGTCATATTTTCAACTACCATCACAGCTCTAAACTCATAATTTAAGAACATTGGTCCCATTTTACACTTTATATCACCCAGATTTCACACCAGTTTGTACTTTGAATTTCAAATCAAGACATTCATACTCAGTACACTAAGAATAAACCAATAAATCATTCTTTTACACTTAATACGGACTACCAGAAGAAAAGGGTTTTCACTTACCTCAATTCTCGATTACACTACGTGCTAGAAGCTTCAGAGATAAAGCTAACTTACAAATCCTAGAACCTATGTTACTTTTTGGTTTGTGATGGAGGGATAGGAGAGTTGAGTTGATTTAAATAAGGTACAAACAAAGGAGATAAGGGGCCTCAGATAGGATAACTCTCTTTAGGTTCCTTGAATCTTAAAGAAGTGGGAATGTCAAAGGTCATGGTACAGTTACAATAAGCATACCTGCTAAATTTTATTCTGAAAATCTTACTTCGGGTCAAATATGAAGTACTTATAAAGAGTACCGATTTAACCCAACCCGATTCAGAGTTAGGGTTAAAGTGATGATCAAATTGACGCTACATCATGAATGTGACGTAACACCACTTTGAACGTCATCCCTTACCTGAGTTGATGTGTTTTTATTTTGGTGTGATGGTAAGTGGGATGGTCCACCAAATCTTTGATGGTCCACCATATTGTCCATCACTGCTTACCAGAATGTGTGTCACCAGTCTTACTTCTGATACCTGTTTTGATGGCCCACCAGGTATGTGACGGTCCTCCACTTAGTCCATCAAATCCTATCCAGTGTATGCATTTTCTTGCTAATTCTTTATTATTGAAAGTGTTGGTCCGTTAGAGGACTGGTGGTCCATCAAGTCATCCATCACAATGGTCTAGTCGCTCAGATGTATGCCTATATCCCTTTTTACCGCATTTCTGGCCCTGCACACTTTATTAACGCATCAAAATTTTACAAACACATAAAATATACTCTAACTATGGTTACAACAACATGTTGTGGGTTGCCTCCCACTAGCGCTTGATTTAATGTCGCGGTACGACTCATGTATCTCGAGTACTCAGACTTCATACAGATAAAAGACATCAACACTTTTTATTAAGTCTTTTGGACCAATATAAAGTTTGATTCTTTGCCCGTTCACTTTGAAGACATTACCATCTTCATTTTTAAGCTCAACTACTCCAGATGAGTAGACTTGGCTACTTTTGAATGGACCTAACCATTTAGACTTCAACTTACCTGGAAATAGCTTCAGTCTGGAGTTGAAAAGAAGTACCAAATCACCTTTCCTGAATTATCTCTGTGCAATCCTTTGATCATGGTATTTCTTCATCTTCTCTTTATACAAGTCAGCTCTTTCATAAGCCCTGAGACGAAATTCATCCATCTCATTTATCTACTCTAATCTTAGATCAGTTGCTTCCTTCCAGTGCATATTTAGCCTTTTGAGAGCCCATAAGACCTTATGCTTAAGCTCGATTGGTAAATGACATGCCTTTCCATAGACCAGCTGATATAGAGACATGCCAATTGGTATCTTAAAAGCAGTTCAGTATGCCCACAAGGCATCATCTAGCTTCCGAGACCAATCTTTCTTATTAGAGTTCACAGTTTTGTCTAGAATGGCCTTAATCTCACGATTCAACACCTCCACTTTCCCACTAGTTTGTGGGCGATATAGAGTTGCTACACGGTGCTGTTTTACTCCATACTTTACCAAAACAGCCCTAAAAATTTATTGCAGAAATAGAATCCCCCATCACTTATGATTGTTCTTGGTACTCCAAAATGGGAGAATATGTTCTTCTTAAAAAATGCTACAACTTTTTTTCCTTCATTGTCAGCCAACTCCACAGATTCTACCCATTTCGATACATAGTCTACAGCTACTAGGATGTATTTTAACCCGTATAAGCTTACAAATGGCCCTAAAGTCAATGCCTTATACATCAAACAACTCTACTTCCATCATTTTGGATATTGGCATCTCATAGAGTTTGGAGATTGATCCTTGTCTCTGACGATGATCACATCTACGAACAAGCTCATCTGCATCTCTGAATAGTGTGGGCCAATAATAGCCACTCTACAATACTTTCTAAGTAGTACGGTCACCTGCATGGTGACCACTAATAGGTGAAGCGTGGCATGCTTCCATAATACTCAGCATCTCCACATCTGGGACATAACACCTAATAACACCATCTGTACATCAATGAAGAAGATAGGGCTCATTCCAAAAATACTGGGTCACATCATGAAGGAACTTTTTCCTTTGGTGAAAGGAAAGATTATCTGGCATCACCTCACTTACCACGTAGTTTGCGAAATTAGCATACCATGAAATCTGCTCGAGCTTCACAGCTAGTATCTTCTCATCTGAAAAAGAATTATCAATATCTAACTTGTCCTTGATTACTTGTTCACATTCAAGTCTGGATAAGTGATCAGCCACCTGATTTTCATATCCCTTACGATCCTTTACCTCAAATTTGAATTCTTGAAGCAACAATACCCACCAGATCAATCTCTGCTTCGGATCTTTCTTAGCCATTAGGTACCTCAAATCTGCATGATCCATGTGGACCATCACCTTGGTCCCTAACAAATACACTCTAAATTTCTCAAAGGCGTAAACTACAGCCAGGAGCTCTTGTTCAGTGACAGTGTAGTTATTTTGAGCCCCATTCAGGGCTTTGCTAGCATAGTAGATTGGATGAAACAACTTATCCTTTTTCTGGCCCAACACAGCACCAAGCGCCACCCTGCTAGTATCACACATTAGTTCAAATAGCTTTGTCCAGTCCGGAGTAATAATAACTGGAGCCTCCACTAATTTTATCTTAATGCATTCGAATGCCTGCTTGCAGTCATCATCAAAAGAGAAATTGGCTTCCTTTTCAAGAAGTTTACATAATGGGTTTACAACCTTCGAGAAATCTATTATAAATCTACGATAAAATCCTGTATGACCAAGAAATCTACGCACCCCTTTTACAAAGATAAGGGGAGGTAGTTTCTCGATAACCTCAACCTTGGCCCTATCTACTTCTATCTACTTCAATACCTTTCGTAGAAATTTTATGACCAAGAACAATGCCTTCCTTCACCATGAAGTGGTATTTTTCCCAGTTAAGTACCAGGTTAAACTCTTCACACCGTTGTAATGCTTGACTTAAGTTCAGCAAACACAAGTCAAAGGAATCTCCAACAACTAAAAAATAATCCATAAATACCTCCAAGGTGTATTCAACCATATCAGAGAAGATCGACATCATGCACCTTTGAAATATGGCCGGTACATTACATAAACCAAAGGGCATTCTTTTAAAAGTAAATGTGCCATATGGGCAGGTGAACATCATCTTCTCCTGATATTCAGGAGCAATGGAGATCTGGTTATACCCAAAATAACCATCCATGAAACAGTACCAACCTCTACCTGCCAATCGATCGAGCATCTAATTAATAAATGGCGTTGAAAAGTGATCTTTTAGTGTCCACAAGTTGAGCTTTCGGTAGTCTATACACACCCTCCACCCTGTGATAGGCCTGAGTGGAATTAACTTATTTTTCTCATTGGCTACTACCGTTATGCCCCTTTTCTTTGGTAAACACTGTACAGGACTCACCCATTTACTGTCTGAGATTGGGTACACTACCCCTACATCTAGCCACTTGATGATTTCTTTCTTCACCACCTCTTGCATAGGTGGATTCAGGCGATGCTGATGCTCAATAGTGGGTACACAATCTTCCTCTAGCTGAATCTGTTGCGTACATATGCCAAGAGGGATACCAATGATATCTGCAATAGTCCAACCAATAGCTCTCTTGTATCTCTTAAGAACAGAGATGAGAGCTTCCACCTGTTGTATGGCTAGATTAGTAGCAATAATAACCGGTAGCGTATTTCTATTACCCAAGAATACATACCTCAGATGACTAGGTAGCTCTTTCAAGTCTAACATCGGTGGCTCTACAATGGATGGCTTCACCGGTGGTGAAGGTTGATTCTTAAGGTTAAGATCAAGATTCTTGGGAGCATAAGAATTCAACCCTATTTCTGTCAAAGCACAGATAGTTTATTCATGCTCCTCAATATTCTCATGATCAAAGTTCATAAGCACAACAGCCAATGGCCCAACAGTAAGCTGCTCCTCCAAAGATAATTCCTACTCGTCCTCATAATAAACATCAACTATAGAGAACACATTCATTTCTTTGTGCTGCTTCATTGATTTGCATACATCAAAATGTACCACTTCATTATTCATCTAAAATAAAAGCTCATTTACTCGCAAATCAATCAGCATACTTTCGGTTGTAAGGAAAGGTCGACCCAAGATTATGGGCACCTCAAAGTCTACCTCGCAATCCCAAATAACAAAATCCACAGGAAAAATAAAGGTAGCCACCTTCACTAATACATCGTATAGAATACCGACAGGCCATTTTACCAACTTATCTGCCATCACAAGCTGCATATTGGTTTGAGTAGGATCTCCCAACCCTAAATTTTTATAAATGGCTAGCGGCATCAAATTAATGCTAGCCCCCAAATCACACAAAGCCTTAGCAAAATCCAAAGAACCGACCATCCAAGAAATAGTGAAAGCTCCCGGATCTGCCTTCTTCTGTACTAAGGACCTTATGGCAATGGCACTACAATGATGGAAATTATCTGCCGGTTCATAGGTTGATGCCCTTTTCTTTGTCAAAAGGTCCTTCATGAATTTGGCATACCCTGGCATCTGCTCCAGTGCCTCCACCAAAGGCACATTAATAGTCAGCTGCTTCAGCATGGTCATGAATTTACTGAACTTGTTGTCATCGGCCTTCTTCTTATGTCTTTGATGAAAAGAAAGTGGTGGTTTTGGGCGAGTTTTATCCACCACTTCCTTTTATTTGTTCTTCTTATCTTCAATCTTTTTAGAAGAAGACAGCTAGGTGTAGTATTATGAATGATCTCATCCTGGTTTTCAGCTTCTACCAGATGATCACAATCTACTTCAACAACACTCTCCTCCATACTATCAACCACAGTCTTACCCACGAATGGGTTTTCCAACACCTTACCACTCCTGGTAGTAATTGCCAAACATGACCCATCTTTTCTTGGATTTTGCAATATGTCACTTGGTAGAGTGCCGGCCTTCCTTTGATTAAATGTCATCGACAGTTGACTCATTTGCTACTCCAAATATTTTATTAAAGAGGAATGTGAGTCAACCAAATGATTCATTGAAGACAAATAATTTTTTACCTCAGCTACTCCCATGTTGGTTGCCTCAACTTCTTTCAACAGCTTAGCTATTATGTCCTCCATGGACATCTTCCCCAAATTAGATGCAGCAGCTTCATGATTTCTAATAAGGACATATAAACCACTCCTGTCATTCTTATTCTTCCAATTCCCTTGGTCTCGGTCCTTGTACCCAAATTTTTCATAGTAGTTTCAACCTTGGTTTCCTTGGCCACTGCCTCAAAACCCCCCCTGATTATTCAAGTATGTGCTTCCTTCTCAGAATCGAAGTCAGCTCTTCCCTGTGATGCAACAGCTTTAACCTTCTCTTTCTTTCCTGATAATAAATGCTTAGTAAGAAATTCCATTTGCGTTTTCATGTGAGCCATATCTTGGTCATGTTCCTTTTCCCTTCGCCTCTATTTTGCGGTCATACCAATAGATACAGTAGAGCTCGCTACCTCAAAATCTTTGGTATGCCAAGCTCTACTCTTCTTTGTCATATGATCAAGCATTTCAGATGCCTCAAGAAAAGTGAGGTCCATGAATGACCCACCCGCAGCATTATCTACCACTAGCTTAGTCACAAAATTCAAGGCCCTATATAATATCTCCATCAAGTGGACATTGGTTATCTGATGATTTAGACACCGCATAAGTTTCTTCTTGAACCTCTCCCACGTCTCGTGGAGAGATTCAGTTAGAAGCTGTCTGAAATTGCTTATCTCATCTCTAAATTGTGCTCTCTTGGATGGTAGAAAAAATCTTTCTAGGAAAGTTGCTTTTAGTTGCCTCCAATTGGTAATAGAGTCGGGAATTATCCCATTTAACCATAGAGTTGCCTCTCCAGATAGAGACAATGGGAATAAGCATAGTCGGATCGCATTTTGTCCAACCCTTGGATTGTCAAACGACTTACATGTTGAGATAAAATTAATCAAATGTATATTCGGATCGTCGCCTGCAAGTCCACCAAATAACCCTTTGAGTTGCAATAGCTGGATCATAGTGCTAGTAATATTAAACTTAGGTCCGGGTGCTAAAGGTGGAGGAATAATAGCCCCTATGGCACCAGCCCCATTCAATTCATCATCATCATCATCAAAATCAAACTTTACAGCTCTGCATTCGGGTCTCATTCTAGCCTGACAATCTCCGTTGACATTTCTGTTCACTGGTGCAGCCATATCATCTGCACGCCTTGGATTTAATAGCTCATCAGCACCCAGGTCCTCATCATTAGGATATGGTACCCGACCTGGGTTATCAGCATTCTACTGATTTACTTGCGCAGCTGCCAATGCAGCTAATCTAGCATGCTCCTGTTGAGCATCTATCCTTTGAGGGTCTCATTGCACATCTATTCTGCCAATGAGATGTGGTTCAGGATTAATAGGTAATAATGGCTAACCCGATCTCCCTATACTTGGTATGCACAATAGTCAACCTATTCAAAACAAAAACAACAAACCAAAAGTAAATTTTGAGGATCTTTGACCAAAGGGTCTATTAACTATCACAAACTTAGTTGACAACCGTATTCCCCAGCAACGGCACCAAAATTTGATACGCCCAAATTAAAACTCTCCATAGAAAGTGTAAGTAGTATTTGTCAAATATAGAATCCAACTAGGTTGGGTGTCGAATCCCATAGGGAATACTGTGCTCACTAAGTGTTGTAATCATTATTAGACTCTTGATCAGAGGTTCCTAACAAAGAAAGGGGGTTGTTGGGTTTTAATTTGTAAAATAATTAATTGTAACAAGAGTATTACAACTAATGATTCTCTTTGGATTTTGTAACTTTATGAGATTAAACAAACCAGGGTTATGGTCACCAAAATGCTAACACCATTTGGGTTATGAATCGTTTATTAGTTCCACTTAGCAAATTCAATTGTAAGAAAGGTTGAGTCCTATTATTTATCCCTTAGTTTCTCAACTAAGTGGATAGATTATCCTCTAATTCTCTCAAACTCGAAGGATGCATTTTTCTTTCAACCCATTTCTCATGTAAGCTAATCTTGTTAGGGCATTTGCTATTACTCTAAAGGTTAAAGCCCTTAGAATTCATGTAAACACTTTCTTTTCCCAACAAACACTTTCCTTTCAGACAAGTGTTGTTCTAAGGATCACTCTTCAAGTTTGCAACCAAGAAAAGTCATGAAATTGAAGAAAGGTTTATGCAATGTCATTGAATTATGGAACTCAAATTGATTCCCAACCCATAGATGTGTTTCACATTAATGATCCCATAACCCTAGTTATGGGATCTTAGCCACAATACTCTATAGAAGAAGAAGAAGTCACTCTTGTATTATTCATAAATAGATTAAGAATTTACCTACAGAGAATCCCAAGAATCAGTTCTTCAATCTTCAATAATCAATTGTTCAATGCTAAAGTACTCCCAAATATCAAGAATCCCCAAAGTACTGGGTTACATAGAGTTTCAATAGATCATAGAACTTGTAAAAAGAAAAAAGATATCTTCTTAACCCAAAAATTTTGTATTTATATATTCCCAGCTAAAAAAGGAATTTAAAATTTATAAACAGAAAAGCCACGTCCCAGTTGATGGTCCATATAGCGGACCGTCAAAGAGTTGACGGTTCACTACTTTGTTCATCACTCCCTTCTTCCAAAAAATAGTTTCTGGATAAGACCTAACGGTCAACCTGGTGGTCCATCGAATTACTGACGGTCCACCACATTAACCGTCACTGAGTTCCTCTGGAGGGTGGGTTTTGGATAAGAATTGATGGTCCAGCTGGTGGTCCATCGCATGACTGATAGTCTACTATGTTGATCATCACTGAGTTCCTCTAAAAGGTGATTTATGGATAAGGGTTGATGGTCCATCTGGTGGTCCGTCACATGTCTGACGGTCCGCCATGTTTTCTGTCATTCAACGCATTTGTATGGTAGGTTCTGGATCACCTTGACGGTCGACTTGGTGGTTCGTCGAAAGACTAACGGTCCACCATTTTGACCGTCAAACTCACCTTTCTGCTACTTTTTCCAGCTTTCTTCTGTGGTTATCTCCTTTCACTGAAAATACTAAAACTTTATTAAATAACACTTTGGTTGCCTGAAAACATAAATTTCCCTAAGAAAATGATGATAACTGTTCTATAATATACCAGAACATCATAATCTTCTCTTGGGGCTTCAACGAACGAGAAGTATAAACAATCATTTTACCCTCCTACATCAACACTACACCAAAACCAATACTAGCAGCATCACAAAATATGATAAAACCTATGCCCTTCTTTGGCAAGGTCAAGATAGGAGCTGAAATCAATAACTCCTTAAGCTTTTAAAAACTCTTCTCACAAGCATCTGACCACTATAATACAATTTTCTTCTAAGTCAACTTGGTCAAAGGAGACACAATAGATGAGAAACCCTGCACAAAACATCAATAATATCCCGCTAGCCTAATGAAACCTAAATCTCGATGGGACAAGGGAACTAGCCAAATCACAAACAACCACTACCGTGGCTGGATCAACCATAATGTCATCCTTAGTTTCCACATGACCCAAGAAAGAAATAAAGTCTAACCAAAACTCAAACTTAGAGAATTTAGCATATAGCTTCTCATCTCACAATGTCTAAAGTATCATTCTCAAGTGTCTTACCTAGTCGACCTCATTCTTGGAATAAGGCCAAGATATTATCTATATATACCATCATAAAGGATTCAAGATATGGTCAAAATACTCGATTCATGAACTCTATGAACATTGCTAAGGCGTTAGTCATTCCAAATGACATGACCAAAATCTCATAATGACCTTACCAAGTTTGAAAAGTTATCTTCAAAATGTTCAATGCTCTAATTTTCAACTAGTGATACACGAACCTCAAGTCAATCTTGAAAAACATCGAAGCATCCTGAAGCTTGTCAAATAGATCATCAATGTGAGGAAGAAAATACTTATTCTTGAAAGTCACCTTGTTTAGTTATCGATAGTCAATACACATATGTATAGATCCATCATTCTTCTTCCTAAATAATATAGGAGCACCCCGAGTGGATACACTATGTCTAGTGAATCCCTTACCCAATAAATCTTTCAATGTCTCCTTCAATTATTTCAACTCAGTTGGGGTCATCTGATAAGGACAAATAGAAATGAGTTTGGTGCCCAACTCAACATTAATAGCAAAGTAAATATCACGATAAGGAGGCATACTTGGGCAAGTTTGTAAGAAACACATCCATGAACTCGTAAGCAACCCAAACAAAATCCAAGGGAGGAAATAAGGAAACATTAGTATGATGAATATATGCCAAATAAGACAGACACCCTTTTTATCATGCAATGAGCACTAGAAAAGATATAACTCCATTTGCTCCCAAATTAAGAGTACACTTCTAAGATATCTTTGGCACACCTAGAGAAGCTTAAGGCACGATCTTGACATAAATATATAAAATAGTATAATAGGGAGCTACTCAATCCACACCCAAGATATTATCAAAATTAACCATATCTAGTATGATCAAGTTTACCCAGGTCTCATGCCCTGCAAAGGTCACCACACAAGATTGGTATGCTCAATCCACTACTGAAGAATCTCTTATGGGGGTAGAAACACGAAGAGTCACAATAAGGGACTCACATGCAGCACCAAAATCTAATAGCAAAATATGTAGACGTAGAGGAAAATATAGACCCAAGGTAAAATAACACTAAAGCAAATCAGTAGTAAGATGGGATGATACCTGTAATAATTGCATCAAAGGCCTCTAACTTGGGTATCCCAGTTATAGCACTATCCATATTTGCTCCCGGACTAAGTAACCTTACAAGCACTACCATGAGCTCCCCGAGCTCTTTCTCGAGCAGCTCTAGTACCACCGCTTCCACTCTGTGAAGAATTTTCAATCATAGATGTAGGAGTAAGGCAAATCTTAAGATGAGAACCCTATTAGGTAGGACAAAGTGTACACCAAGGAAAGTTACCCGATAAATGACCAGGCTTATCACAAACAAAACATCCTCTACAACTTGACACATGCTATGAAGGCTTAAAAGACAAACAATAGCATTCCTATCTTAAAGAACCAAAATTAGAGAATAAATTTGCATGTCCTGAACCCTAACTACCTGGGGCTGTAGAAATTAAAGTCAATAAAGAACTAGTCTACCATGATAATCATGAGCACCTTTATTGGAAAAACCCTTACCTCAGATCACATGTCTAATAAACTCACCTTGATGACTATCTGCACCAACCTAGATACCTGGTGAATCAACTCAAGTATTTTGGTATGCTCAATTATACTCTAGAAAAAAGTTCCTAACACTACTATTTGAGTTGTAGGTAACTAGTAAAGCCTACCAAACCCTTGATGAACTTCATAATCCTCTCAAACTCGATGGAGATATTAGCCTCAAAATATCTGAATAGTGTGTGAAAATGTTGATTATACTCAGTTATTGACATGGAGTACTACTCTATGTGATCAGACGCATCTCTAATCTTATCCCTTAAACTGTAAGGCACGAACCTTCTAAAAAACCCTTGAAAAATTGGGTCTATGTCATAGCAATGAACCTAATAGTCTACAACTAGAAAGAGACCTCCACCACTGTCTGGCCACATTAGTTATATGATAAGTCATATAAGTAATATCATGGGTCTCAAGGGAGCTGAGGTTATGCAACCTCTTCTGATAGTCAAGAAAAAACTTATAGGCATTTACTTTAATGGCATCACTAAACTTATATGGAGCCAATTGAATAAACTTATCAAAACGCTTCTAATCATTAGAAGACATCAAAAGACTTGGAGTAACAAGAGCAATATTAATTCTAGTAGGCAGTGAATCCACACATGGGGGTATCACAGAAGATGGTTGTACCCCTAAAGTCGGAATAACACAAGTAGGAGTTGATCCTAGGGAATGAATACCTCCTAAAGTCTTAGGAATACCTGGTACAATTAAAGGAACACAAGTCTGGGAAACACTATGCAGATGACTCAAGATATAAATTAATAAATCATTTAACATCAAGGCATCAACTGAACCCTATGGGCCCTGACTAGCCCCATATTTTTTTGATAATCATTCTCAACATAATCATCTTCAGGCTCAAAAAAGGCCTCCCTAGTACATCCTCTCATTAGGGCACCTCCTCATGCACGTCCTCCGACCCTTAGATCTCCGCTTGACTTGGGCTCCAATAGTGAGTGATCGTTCAGTATTCCTAGTATCCCTAGACCCAGTCCTTACCATCTATGTAGAAAAGAATGGAATACAAGTTTAGCATATTGGTTATAAACAACCTGCACAATAAATAATAAAATTAGATAATTTTTTGTAAGAATACCTAATATCCTCTTAAAGATAGATACGAACGTATGCACGTCAATCCGTAGGGCTCTATTAGACTTTCTTCTCATTCACTTATGAGACCAGCAAACCTAGTAATCTGATACTGATTCTCATAACCCAAAAACCGAGGTCATGATGATACCTACCTCGACCCAGCCTTGTTAGGTAAGTTGATTAGCCAAAAAGGAAAGAAACCCCCAAATATGAATTAAATAGATAAAAATGATACTTCTATAATATAGTCAATCCAACGTATATAAACATAGCGGAAATCTAAATAAAATATACTAAATCTCAAATTACTGGTGTCATAAGTGGAAAGAGCATCTAATACCAAGTTTGAATACTAAAATGCAATATTTTGTCTCCGAATGTAAGTAAAGATGTGGTAAAAATAAGAGGAGATCCAGAACCATCCCTAGACTCTAGAGCATACCAGTATCTCTAATATCAACTTTGATAGCATAAAATAAGTTGTCACGTGTTGTACTCAAACTACGATCTACATCAAAAAGGCACAGTAGGGGTGAGTACGGTCTACATGTGCTCAATAGTTATCATAGGCCGACTAAGAAAAGTAGAAAATAATACAAGTAAAATTACCATGAGCAAGTCACCTTCAAACAAAAAGGTTTCCAAATAGTAGCTCACACCATATCCACTAACAGTTCTATAATATAAGATAAAAAAGAACGACTACACACAAAATATTAAGGAACCTAAGTACACATCAAGGGTACGCAAAAGGAAACACAGAAGATTCAAATGCAATGCAATGTAATGATGGTGGGACTTTTGTATACATCTTTCAAGCTTTAATGCTTTAGGATAGGACCCATGGGTGATTCACAACTTGTATACTCATTATAATTTCAATCTCAAGTCTCAATCCTTCTTATTATCACAACCTTCAGTATAGGTGTTTCATAAAGTGCCTTATTTTCTTACAAAATTAGTATTTCTCAAAGAACCTTACCGGCATATTTCAGTATATGTGTTTTATAAAATATCTCATTTTCAAGCAAAATAAGTGTTTTTTAGTGGTACCACTCTCATGAATATGTATAAATAAAATGATGATGTAATGCTCAAAATCAAATAGTGTGAAGATAATAATCAATTTAATACATGTATAAATAAGCTCAGAATCAACTCAATATATCAATCGCGCACCACTAGAAAGAATAGTCATTAAGACATCAATAACAACATTTAAAACCCCTCACTCAGGTATATTAATCATGATAGAGAAAAATAATGCTCAGACGATTCCTCTAATATCTATTTAAGCATCAAAATAATAATTATGACATTTAATTCACAGATAAGACCTATAATGTCAAATAAAATCCCCACACAAAAAAACACAATATATGATGTCTCATGTCAACAACAATATGCATATAAGCCCCCAAACGGGCACACGATAATAATAATAATCTTAAAATATTTCTCCCCATGGCTAATTTCATAATCCATAGCATACTTTACATGCATGTTAACTACCGAACTCATTTTGAAGAAAGTTAAGTCATAACCTACCTCGAAAGGCCTAAAAACAAAGGCTATACACTTTAATGCAAAACCTTCCATTTTTGAATGATATCGAAATGAACTAAAAATATCAACACATAATCTATGTGTTAAAAGAAAGCTAATGATACCTATATTATGCACATTTAGAATGGTTCCAAAATCAGTCTTAAAAATAGGTTTGAAATTAAAAGGGGTTAAACAAAATTTTTATTTTTGAAATATGTTTCTCATATCCATAGGAGTCTACAGCTAAAAAAATCCAAATAAAATGAGTTAAAATCGAGTCTCAAATTGAAGAAAAATTAATTTTATAGTTTACCCCAAAAAATCCCATATTCTAGTTTGAAATCATAATTTTTAAAAGTGAATTAGTAAAGAAATCAAAGAAAAATGATAAAATAACGTTTTACAAGTTACCCACACAAATTACTATGAAATTCCTTTGAAATTGCCTCCTCCCGAGCTCCTAAGATTCAAAAATAGAAGAAAATCATGAAAATTGAGTTTATATATTGTTCAATGAACAGTACCTCGCCATCACAATCCAAACCTCATGATTACGGGGATTAGTGTTGACTAGGCATTAATTTCCCATCACGTTCGTAGTCAGCCCCTCATAATCATAAAGGTTGATGACTTAGACTCATCGTATTTTCGAAGGTCTAATTTCATTTCCAATAAAGAAAGAGACCTAACTCGGACACGATAACCCTTGATGATTGAAGTCACATCCCTCATGATTATAATAAAGAAATATTTCCTTCTTTGCATTTGCAGTCAATGACTCACATTCATGAAGAAGGATCATGCGCCAGAAAAATTAGTTGTACATCAATTGAAAACTACAACCTCTAAGTCTCTGAACAAAACCTCAGAATTTATTTGGGACCCCACAAAACTAAACCATATATGCTACTATGCTATTTTTGATATTCCAGACTCAATAATGATATTGAATTTTTGAAAAGAGATCATTACAATAAATTAGCCCTCTGGACCCCCTTAACTTATTTGACTAATTTTCATCCAAAGGATCAAAATATAATATGAAGATCTGAGCCTAAACTATCTGTGATACTAACACGAAATTGATGTTCCAGGTCTAATGGAATTGTCCAAATCACCATCCAGTGCTCGAAATACAAAATACTATTTTGAAGTCAAACTCATGACTTCTAAAGCCTCTAATTGTCTCAAACTATCCCAAATCACCCCCGAAAATATCAAAGACCATGTCAACCATCCCTACATCTCTCAAATAGTGTATAACAACTATAGGGAAGGAAAATGATCAAAGTGCATAAAAAATAAAGTTTCACAATCAAGATTGTTACATTATGTCCTTTGCTTGTTTAATCTCTTTTTGTATAACGCAATGTACTGAGGTGTTGTGTTACTTAATACTTGAAGGTTCACTGGGTATAACTTTTTCCTACAAACTAATATAAGTAGCAAACATGGATAAAAATTATCACGACCTGAACTAGGGCCTGTCCGTGATGGACATCCCAAACTATGAAGGCCCGGACGACCATCTTTATCTGATCTGGTAATCATATACAACATTCATATCATAAAAAATATGGAAATAAAATCTAATACGGAAACATATTCATTAACTCTGGATTTCAAGGCATAAGAATGAAAATTTGCAATTCAGAACATCTGAATAAGATCTGACTCAGTCTGTGAAATCTCTACTATATCTCAAAACTGTTCTGAAAACTGGGACAAGGCCCCCAGTAGACCAAAATCATATCAAATAATAATTGTCTGAAAGTAAACAGGCCTTCTGGAATAAAGAAGGCTCACCAACTAGACACTGCAACTCTGTCTAATAAAATCTATTGCTTTTCTAGACCTCTAAACTGAGCCTCAGAACTTGGAGGGAGGGGGGGGGGTCAATACAGATGTACTAGTACGCAAAGTAATCCAAAATAAAACTTTTATATTAGTAAAATAGTGAAGAGAAATTTGTTAAAACATCACGCATAATTAGTTCTCAAAACACATGGGTACTTTCTGAAAATCATAAATCATTCTTGTCAATGTAAAGTTTGTTCTTTGTATTACTTCTGAGTTAGGTGGCACTCCCCTACAAATCTGATATTCCATGGGATATATGGAATCCGCCATTGACTCGGCAGGGAATCCCCCAACCCAAGTGTGCCTCAAGGGTTGGAGTGTCTGAGTCTGATACGCCACAAAGCATAAGGCCAGCGTATAATAATATATCCGAATTGTCAAATCACGGTTTTGGGTAATGAGTTTTATGAACTCATGTCTTCTTTAGAGAACCACCTAACGTCTCTTTATGCCCAGTTATAACCACTTCTAAATATACATCATTCTAAATCTTAAAATCTGAAAGTCTAATTTCAAACATGCATTCTATTCTGTTCTGAATTATCATGGCATAACCCAAATTGATGTCGTCACACCAAGACTTGCAAGTCCTATTTCTAAGCCATAGTACAATAAGCATGATATTTCATTAAAATATAGTCCATACCACCCAAACATGCAAATAGTATTAGAGATTTCATGTTCTGAAGCATAAATCAAAACTATGCAAGAATTCTTTAAACATATGGTGGTCACGTGCTTTTATCCAAATCATGCACTCTTTCATTATATGAATATTTTCAACATTTAAGAACACAACTACCCTCTTTTTTGAAATCTAAATCTTATTCAATCATAAAATAATTCAAGACATTTTAAACCATGCTTTTCAAGGATGCATTCAAAACATCTATAGCATATGATAAGTAAAGGAAAATTAGAACAAAAGAGGGATTTTACATAAGTCATGCTCTCAATTAAATCATCAACCTTAAACACAAGCATACATATATATACAATTTTGAATAAATGAGGGGGAAGGTCAAAAGACCAAAATAATACCGTCAAGATTTCTAAAACATGAATGTATTAATAAATCTACAAACCTCTTTCTTAAAATCATGATTTCTGTGCCCATGAGATTTTAGGAAAACCCCGTGTACCTTGATTATGAATAATAATGGCTGATCCTTGAATCCTAAGGTTTGGGAATTCCAAATCTCTGATTAATTTTGAAAACCATCGGCTGAATCTTGAGTTTCTTGAAGGAGAAGTATATGAACTAGGGTTTTTGTTTTGAGGGAAATCTTGAGAATGTCATATATTATGCTTGTAGAGGTCTAAATCTCATGTTTGGACATTTTAAGAGTCTTGGAAAAAAGTCCAAACTACCCTTTTTAACTTATGAATGAAATTGAAAAAATTTAAACTGAGAACCCGATCTTATGGGCCACTGCGACGCGCCACTATCTCGATGGCTTACTGGAAATTGACGAATGGGAATTTGGCCCACTCCGCAATATGTCACCATCATGGAGTTTCAATAAAAATTGACCATCATCATTTAAACCCTCTCCGCGATGCGTAAAGGATAGGAATGAAAGTGTTTTACGACTAGGACTAAAATTAACCTAACTCCTTCACCGAGTGTCCATTTTGGACGAATCTTATATCGATAGAAAACTCATTAAATTCTCCACACTGCTAAAATGATTAACATGACATATTTGCATAGTATTTATTGCTTTTGGATCATCTATGCATAGAAATGAAAGTTTTAGTTCTATCCTGAAATGCAAGGTGTTACATTATTTCTCTGTTGGGATCATTCATCCCCAAATGATAGGTAGGAACGTTGAAACTTAAGGGTATGGAATAACGTGGACCTAATGTGTCTTCTAAGAAAGGATATAACTGATCTGAAATATTAAAAATTCAATAACAAAATTAAATTTTGAGCTGACTTGCCCTTACTTGTTTGAAGGAGCTGATTCTTGCTAAGAGTTTAGGATACCCCCCCCCCCTCCCGAAGCGTTTATGCTCAAATCACACACACTAGATTTGGAAGTGATAACTTAGGTAAGTACGAATTATGAGGCAACAAGAGTTAGATCATACAAAGGTATTACACTGTCTGAGCTAAAATAGCTGGAAAAATTTGAGATTATGTGTTGAACTCTTATGAACTGAGTCATGACTAAATAAATGAATCTGAAACATGATGCTTGGATTTAACTGAGTTTGCAACTTACACGGATGGAATAGATTATCTTTTGGGATGGTCATACGCATTGGACTTCGGATAGTAGGACTGGATGAAAAGGTGGAAAACCACAGTAACTTGTCTTCCTGACTGCTAAACTGAATTATACGGGACACTTATACTTAACTGGAGTATCTCTTTAACACTCTTTCTAAAGAAGTTCTAGTAGCGTCAGGGAGCAAAGAATCTTTGACATGAGTTATACAACACATCCAACTAAGGAATCACGACAATGACACTACTCTATAGCATGGAATATAGACATATAACTCATAAACTAGGATAGAATTACCAAACCTTAGGCAATGCAACTTCTTACTTTCGAGTTTAGCCACACTTCAAAAATACTCTCTCAACTATACTTTCCTCTAAAACACCATGCTCATTGATTTCACTTATTTTTCTCCCATGGCCGCTGATATTTCCTTTTACTAATGTCTAAACTGAACTAAATCTCCTCATCATCTTCAAGCCTAACTCAAAATCACAAGACGCACCTCATAATACTGTAGTACTAGTCTGAATCATGAATTTAGCACACCCTGCATTTCACAATTCCTCATGTCCTGAATAATTCTTATTGCCACTCCAACAATCACCTTCAACTTCGTATTAGACATTCACAAACACTTAAGGTATCTATCCATATGCATACAAACATGACATTCAAGCCTATCTTCATACCCACATGTGCACTTCTAAACAGCCACTTATAAAGCATATTTCTCATATTCTCTAATACTTCTATCCATAACAACTTCCCTGCACTATTCAGATGATACATATAAAATATCCTCAACTAACCAAGCCATACACTAAACTTTACCCCAAAATTCTTTCAACTTATAGACTTACATAAAACAAGCACACAATAATTTTTCCCAAATATAACGCATAAAACTTCAACTAACCTTGACATATATCAAAGACTTGGCCTCAATCTTACTCCACAATTACTGCCTTAACTCAAATAAGCACACAACCATCTTTCATCAACAAGAAATGTTTACTCTTTCCCATGTAGACAACTCTTCATCATCACTATCTCGACCTAAGGGAAAAGGTCACTGAAAAAAATTGGAATACCAGAATTTGGAACATGAGGAGAGTACTAAGTGTAACTTAATACCCTACTGAGGCGTGAGGAATAGAAATCATGGCATGGACTCATTGAAGAGATCTAATATGAGGACGTACCTGATATAAAGCTGAATTTTCATTGATCGTTAAGAGTATCACATGTGCACAAGAGTCATGAACTGCATGATCTGAATTTTTGGAATTCATAACTTACGGAAAGCGATTCTAATTGCTAAAAAAATTGAGAACTCATCATACTAGAAACTTGGAGAGTACATGATTCCTTATCATATGCCTGAACACGAGCTATGATCATGACACTGGACATAAAGCATAAGTATATATCGGAATAACTGAAGTAAACTGCTGAAATAAGAATAGATTGAGCATCATTCTTTCTTACGGCCAATTCCACAACTTACTGGCACATCTATTATTATCTGAAAACTTGACTTGGTTACTCGTTCTATCATCTCCCCTTTAGATTTAAGCCACTACTCTAAGTCTGTGAACCACTATATACACTCTGGTATAAACTGAAATTACTATACTCTAGAGTCGGGGATATAACAATACAAATAAAACTAAACTTACCCTGCAAGACGGTATCTTCATGTATAACAACCAATACTAATACCTATTTCTAAGATTCAACCCTTAGGTTTCTATATCTCCAAAAGTCATCATATAACAGCTTAAACATTCACCAACTCAGATTCTTCTAACACTAAGCATGGATATCTCCAAACCTTTGTCAGACCATACCATTTTTGTCATCCTCTACCTGCATCACGACTCTAAACTTATATCTCTCTACTATAAGAATCAAGATCATATCAAAAGCTTAACATTATCTATCAAAACTCCTTAACTTGGCTATTTAGAACACCATATACCATTTGACTAGTCTTTCTCCACCTAGCAACTCAACGGCACCACTAGACACATACAATATGTAATAGCCTTAGAAAAATACTACAACCTTTTATCACCTTACCATACTTCTACTTCATACATACAACATCATACTTCATTACAAACCAAATTAACTTAAGCTCTTGCATGCACTGTTCAAGCCTATTAGATCCCTTCCATAAAACTAGTATCATTAACCAAGAAATAATCACATCCACCCTCATGACATCATTGTTATGCCTCAAAATCTACTACATACCTTCTCACAAGTAGTACTAGTCTACAACTACCAAGGAAAAGAAAGTCAAGGGGGTAGAGTCACATAATAGACATGGTCAACCTTAATCTTATATTTTAACCCTATACAATCTTATCTACTTATATGACTTTCTCACATCACACTTACTTACCCAAGTGTACATTTAGACTATCTTCAAATTCCACAAACAACCTTATGTCTATAATTATAACTTACTGGCTAATCTAGCCATTTTACTTCAAGCAAACGAAAATTCACCTTAGCTAATTACTCCTTCTCTACCTTCTACTAAACTAGCACACAAGGATGTATCACTTTAGTACCAACTCAATCTCATGCCATAAGATTCGGCTATACATACATTTAATAAATCTCCCTTACCATTTTTCCTGCCACTACGCCTCTAAACCCCCCTAGTTCTATCCAATAGAAGAACCAACAAAATGGACAATAAGTTGCTAGTGAATAGAAATAGGCCTCACACGGCTTCACTAGACTTTGAGTTTCAACAACACATTAATAACAAGATTAAAAAAGATAGAAACTTGACACACAATAATCAATGATCTAAGGATACATATCTTACACTGTATAAATTAAAAAAATCTGAGTCAAACACTTCCCCCATAGACTACTATACAATCTACACATGCTACTAGCTATCACATTAGTTTATCACTATAAAGGGGCAAATCATCCTTAAACATTGGTTATTCAACTAAAATATTTATTTACACAAAAGTCACCCTCACTTTGACTTCTAACTTTGTGACTTCACATCACCAACTTCTTGGTCCAACATCACTACCAATAGGTCATGACACCGATACTTAACTTATACTACTACTCTGGTGGAAATAGAGTTCCAACATTCTGCTACACATCATCCCCCTTAAGCATGACATCAGCAACATAAATTCTAAAAAAGACTAAATACACTCAATACCACAGGATAAAAAGCGTGATTTTATCAGAATCAAAGTTTACACTAGAATCAATACACTCTGAGGCACTAACGGAATCTTCACAAGTCCTTGAACAATTTCAAAATCTTATATAGTTCAATCAGAAAGAACCATGTCATTTAGACTCTAAACTTCTGTACTTGAATCACCCTAATAATGAGACATATCTGAGAATATCCGAGTAGGGAAAAAATTGGGATGACTATTACTTTCATATGGACGACACCATAGCATGAATTAGAGTATGAAAGAGGAATATTCTGAATCTATTGCACGACCTAGAACATGAAAAAAAAAGGACATTCCTAAATGCCCTATAGCCTTCTGCTTATAAGTGTCGCACACTACACACCCATAAATAAAACTCTAACCGATGTAATTTCGCAGACACCCTGGGACCATGAACTGTGCTCTGATACCAAGTTTATCATAACTCAATCTAGGGCCTGGCCGTGACGGATATCCCAAACCAAGAAGGACTGGATATCCTTTTCTATCTGATCTACTAATCATGAACAACATTCATATCATAAAAGAAAATGTGGAAATAAAATTTTATACGGAAACATGGTCATTAAATCTTAGTTTCAAGACATAAGAAAGAAAAAATACAATTCAAAACATCTAAATAAGATCTAACTCAGTCTGCAAAATTTTTACTACACTCAAATATATTCTGAAAATTGGGACAAGGCCCCTAGTAGACCAAAACCATATCTAATAATAGTTTTCTGAAAGTAAATAAGCCTTTTGGAATAAAGAAGGCTCACCAACTGGACACTGTAACTCTGTCTGATAAAATCTATTATTTTTCTGGACACCTAGACTGAGCCTCAAAACCTGGAGGGAGGAGGGGGGGTCAATACAGATGTACTGGTACACAAAGTAATCTAAAATAAAACTTTTATGTAAGTAAATAGTGGAGAGCAATTTGTTAGAACATCATGCATAAACAGTTCTCAAAAAACATAGGCACTTTCTAAAAATCATAAATCATTCTTGTCAATGCAAAGTCTGTTCTTGGTATTACTTCTGAGTTAGGTGGCACTCCCCTACAAGTCTGATATTCCACGGGCTATATGGAATCTGCCATTGACTCAGCGGGGAATTCCCCAACCCAAGCGTGCCGCAAGGGTTAGAGTGTCTGAGTCTAATACACCACAGGGCACTAGGCCAGCATATAATAATATACAGATTGACAAATCACGGTTTTGGGCAATGATTTTTATGAACTCACTTTATGCCCAGTTTTAACCACTTCTAGACATACATTATTCTAAATCTTAAAATCTAAAAGTCTAATTTCAAACATGCTTTCTATTCTGTTATAAATTATCATGGAATAATCTGAATTAGTGTCGTCACACCAAGACTTGCAAGTCCTATTTCTAAGCCATTGTACAATAAGCATGATCTTTCATTAAAACATAGTTCAGACCACCCAAACATGCAAATAGTATTAGAGATTTCATGTTCTGAAGTATAAATCAAAACTATGCAATAATCCTTTAAACTTATGGTGGTCATGTTCTTTTGTCCAAATCATGCACTCTTTCATTATATGAATATTTTCAACATTTATCAACACAACTACCCTCTCTTTTGAAATCTAAATCGTAATCCAATCATAACATAATTCAAGATATTTTAAGCCATGCTTTTCAAGGAAGCATTCAAAATATCTATAACTTATGATAAGTAAAGGAAAATCAAAACAAGAGAGGGATTTTACATAATTCATGCTCTCAATTAAATCATCAACCTTAAAACACAAGTATACATATATATATAATTTCGAATCAATATGGGGGAAAGTCAAAAGACCAAAACAATATCGTCAAGATTTCTAAAACATGAATGTATTCATAAATCTGAAAACTCCTTTCTTAAAATCATGATTTCTATGCCTATGAGATTTTAGGAAAACCCTATGTACCTTGATTATAAAGAATAATAGCTGATCCTTGAAGTCTACGATTTGGGGATTTCAAATCTCTGATTAATTTTGAAAACCCATGGTTGAATCTTGAGTTTCTTGGAGGAGAAGTGTATGAACTAGGGTTTTTGTTTTGAGGAAAATCTTAAAAATGTCGTATATTATGCTTATAAAGGTCTGAATCTCATGTTTGGACATTTTAAAAGACTTGGAAAAAAGTCCAAACTACCCTTGTTAACTTCTGAATGAAATGGGAAAAATTTAAACTGGGAACCCGGTCTTATAGGCCACTGCGATGTGCCACTATCTCGGTGGCTTACTGGAAATTGACGAATGGGAATTTGGCCCACTCCACGATGTGTCACCATCGTGGAGTCTCACTAAAAATTGACCATCATCATTTAAACCCTCTCCGCGATGCGTAAAGGATAGGAATGACAGTGTTTTATGACTAGGACTTAAATTAACAATAACACCTTCATCGAGTGTCTATTTTGGATGAATCTTATGTCGACGGAAAACTCAGTCAATTCCCCACACTACTAAATTAATTTACCTGCCATATTTGCATTGGATTTATTGCTTTTGGATCATCTATGCATAGAAATAATGGTTTTTGCTCTAGCACAAAATGAGGGCTTTTACAAAAATTTAACTCTCTGTACACAAGAACAATTTTTTTGTAGTAGAATTAATAGATTCTTGCATTAGAAGGTGTGCATTTTAAGAATAAACAAGGGAGATTCGAAAAAAGTGATTTTCTTTTTTGAACAAATTAGAAAGCAAAATATGTCACACAAATTAAGAAAAAAAATAAATACATGACTCAAATATAGATATATAGATAGATAGATAGATAGGTAGGTAGGTAGGTAGGCAGGCAGGCAGGTAGGGAGGTAGGTAGGTAGGTAGGTAGGTAGATAGGTAGGTAGGTAGATAGGTAGATAGGTAAATAGGTGTAATACCCTGCATGTTTCTAAGCTAGGAGATGAACCATTTTTCCTACATATGAAATCTCCTATCCTGTGATTCATACTTGAGTACATGACTTACAATGAGTATCCTAGAGATAATATAGCTTATGATGTGTTAAGCATGTTCATATGAGTCACTTAAGGTAATACAAGCTAAGAGTTTTTGAATTGATCAAGTTTTAGTGTTTGATTACGTAAGGGTCATATTTGAACAAGTATAACTTGATGTTAATATGGTATTTCTATATATTTATATCCACCAAATTATAGAGAATCAAATTATATTTCCAACTTACGAATTTTATCAAAATCCGACACCCGAGATAGGAGTTATGGCTTTGCAAAGTAGAGTGCATCGCCTAACCAATCGCACATAGCCACTAGAAAGCATATGCGATAGCATATGCGGCGCCTATGTAGATAGAGGCGATATCATATGCGGCGCCTATGTAAATTTAGGTGATATCATATGAGGCGCCTATGTAAATATATGTGATATCATATGCGGCGCATATCTTTTGGTTTCAAGTGACTTAAACACTCCGTTTTGAGTTATTTTGAGGGTAATTAAGTCTTTTAACACTCCTTACACATCCCTAAACTTAACCCTACAAAATATATAGCTCCTAATTATATTATAACCCTACTAACATTTTAAGTTCATCATCCAAGAGCACTAAAAGAGAAAAACAACTAGGGTTGCATAATTAAGCTTGAAGATCCAATTTCAAGGAAATTCCTCCATCAATCATCAAGAATCTTCCTTCTAAGGTATGCATGAGTTGATTCATGTACTCCTTTTATCCATGAAGCTTAAGAACCATCTTCTAAATTATGTATTATGATGTTTATGTTGTTAGTGGTTGATGTTCATGTGGTTGGAGTTTGATGATGCCTAAGATGGGATCTTTGTATGTTTTGTATGAGGATATGGTGGTATTTAATGTATAAATATGTGAAATTGGTGGTTGAATATTTCTAATCTTGATGAATCCACCTATGCCTAAGATGTGCATGTAAGGTGTTTGTGAAAATACCTGAGGAAATAGAAATCATGCTTATATGACATAATAAGTCCTAAATGACTATTCCATGTTCTAAGTTTATGTTCAACGTGATCCCTATGCTATTGTCTTAAATTAAAGATGTATGAGATGCTCATGATATTGTTGTGATATGGAATGACCATGTTATTGAAGCCATGCAAGTATATACATATTGTGTGCATTCCTGATCATGTGATAGTTTGTTGAGAATCATTCTTATTATCAAATCCTTACTTATGATATTGTGAATTGTGGACTCTACTCTTAGGATCAAGTCAGTCATGTGTGTCAGTTTCCTTCCATCGAGTCCTGGGGGTACTTGTGTCCAAAAACTATAGCTGTGTGCCTAGAGCTAGTGTCATGTTTCCAGACATCCTCAGTCAAGCTATGCTCTATAGATTTCAGTTAGTCACGTGACTCAGAAATCAGTAGTTCAATAGTCCCAGTAGTTTCAGTACTCTCAGTCAGACCTCAGATCTCAAGTAGCTTTTCCTTCAGTTAATGGAACTCAGTGAATTCATCTTAGTTCAGCCAAGAAAATATTAGTAACTTAGTTAATTAGTTTATAAATCAGTTCAGTTCAGTTAGTCAGTTCAGCGCAGTTATTCTTTTTAGAGTCTTTTAGTTGGGAGTAGGGACTAGCACCGAGCGAGTGCAAGGATGGCGGTTTTTCCCATTATAAAGGCAGAGCCATTAGCAGCAATCCCTATATTCCAGAACTGCATAGCCAGTGCAGGACAGGAATCACCCGTCAGATTAAGGCTATACTTGACTATTATATTGCCTTAGGCTTGATTTCCAGTTCAGGGTCACCCCTTAGAGAGGCTTGACCATAGTATAGGTCTCTATCCGTGGCACGGTATTGACACCCTTCCAATCAGGGAAAAGATTGGACCCCACCAGTACAGTATCGCGGCATGTCGGTTAGGTTACTACCTCCCACAGTCACAGTTATAGTTATAGTTTTAGTATCAGTCTTCAGAGTATTAATCAGGAATCAAGACTGTTAGATACATTCATCGATCTAAGTAAGAAACTCAGATAGTTCCATTGATTCCTTGTAATATCCTAAGAAATTTTTTGTTGAAATTTTGTGCGTAAACGTGTTGGGTTCTATCTTCTAGAATAAATTATAAATTTTTCGTGCAAAATGACTTATATTATGACCTACCATTGCGTAGAGTATCGAATAAGATTTCCAACGATATGTGGATCATCCAAAACTAACACTCGAGCGACGAGTTATGAACATTCCGATCGAACCGTGAATAGTAGTGAACAGTAAAACATGCAGGAAAAAGTACTGAGGCCTGGCGTATTTTTACTCCAACTTTAAAAGAACATAGCTCCTTTTACATAATAATTTGGGTGATATACTATATATCAACGGAAAGTTCTGCAAGTCCTCTTTCCAATGAAATTGGTTTCATCCAATTTTTCTATCGGAGCAAAAAGTTATGGTCAATCTACTTCAGCCGATCAAAAGTGAATTTTTGGGTCAACTTCAAATGATCATAACTCCTCGTACACAATGATCTGGGTGAGATACTATATATCAACAGAAATATATGAGAGTCCTATTTCTAAT